>NC_056744.1:1382780736-1382870736 GCF_019279795.1 Protopterus annectens | reverse complement strand
AAGCAGCACATGATATTATATTTAGCATGCAAAAGAGACCTCCATGTATTCCATTTATCCATTTTCCTATTTTCTTATAACAAGCCATTTTCCAATAACTTTAATTGATTAGGTTTGACTAAGTTTCAGGTATTTTTTGTAGTCTTTTTTATGAAGGAAGTGCCTCATAACACTTTTGCCATGCTGTTCTTAGGCAAATGACAAATGTTCTATTATTTATTAATATAGATTTGTATGCATGTATGTATGTTATTTATTTACTTACATTTGTAATCTCATTTTATTTTGAGGTTGTTTAATATTCTGTGTAGCAAGAGTTATGGTACTATTTGTTAGCATTATGCATTATTTTGTGCATTATTTTTTAACTGTTTCATTGCAATTATTTAGTTAATTAGTTACTTTTTAATGAACAGAAATGCCATTCATGCTTCATTTTAATTTTTAACTAATTATGAATTTGGGTTTAGGTATCATTTTAGGGGGTCTGTGTTAGATAGACGAATGCTTAAATGTTTGAATCTCTAAAGGCTGACCATTAGAGAGCGAACAGTTAAGTGTTCGAATATCTAATAAAACAAAATAAAAAAAAAAGTAAAATGAAAGGGTTTTAGCAGGGAGGCAAGCCCTTCGGCACCCCCACACCCCCCACTACTTAAATATACCAACTCCAAGATCGCACTTCAGTGCACTACAGTGTGGAAACAGGGAATTTCCCATTCCCTACACTGAGGCACGATCTTGGAGTTGGTATATTTAAGTAGCGGGGGGTGTGGGGGCTGCAGCCCCCCACATGGGGGGGTGCAGGGGGACTTTCCCACTCTGCTTACACCGTTTAGTTTTTTTTTTACTGTTGTTTTTTTTTTTTAATTTTAAAAAATATTCGAACATTTAAATGTTTGATCTCTAAAGGTCGACCTTTAGAGATTCGAACATTTAAGCGTTCATCTATCTAACATAGACCCGTTTTTAGGTAACATAGGGTGTTTTGTGGGTATCAATGTATATATATTTGTATGCAATGTACAGCTTTTATTGTAGATTTTTTTTGCAAGTAATGAAGTTAGTTTAGAGAAATTTTAGTTCTGATGATACACAAAAGTATCAGCTAAATTGTTGATGATCCACCAAGAGTATAGATAAAAATGTTCCTGCTCATTGCATGAGATGAAGGACAGGGTTTAGAGAAAATATATCCATGGAGCAATTAAGGCATCCCTGGGGTACCCTAATAATGGTATGGTGCTAAAATGTAATTCAGAGACATGAAAGAACTTCATTGAGCAAATGCTTATTATTAATTTCTCTGAACTGACCACTGCACATTTAGAAGTAACCATAGTAATGCTCCTCCTTACAACAAATTCATTGCTATTGTACACACACCTGTAAACATATGATTGTGAGTTTGCACTACACAAACACACACTCGTGCATACACACACACACGCACACACGCACACACGCACACACACACACACACACACACACACACACACACACACACACACACACACACACACACACACACACACACACACACACATGGCTTTGCAGTACTTACAGACCTACTCCTGCCTTGGATATCAGTGTTGAGCTGCAGCACCCTTTGAATTGTTGCTGTATGATGCGCTGTACATTCCTGCTTGAAATAGGACTGCACAGTGTATTATGTGTTTCTGTATTCCGGAGGTGCATTTCTATTTCACTGTTTTGTTTTTTTTTGAAGGGGTGCCAGACTGGGAGGAGCACAGAATCTATGACACTGTGCATTCTTCAAGTGTCTCTTTTTAGGGAATGAGGAAGAAATTAAGTATGTCCCTTTCTAGGCACAACTGAATATCTAAGCACTGTGTCTAACATTGGTAACTTCATAACTCCCAATGAAGGGCTCCTGCTAGCAAGAAAGCTTGAGTAATTGCAAAAACTATGTTGTTCTAGTAAAACATATTGCATCATGTCAGCATTCCAGTGTCTCTGTTAGTTGACCAACATGGCATTTCTTAATTTTGTTCTACCATCATGGCTGATAACATAATTCATGTAATGAATGAATTTGCAGTTGCATAACATCAAGAAGGAAGTACATCTTAATAGTGACTTATTCTTGTCCCAGTGCAAGAAAAATAACATTACTCCCTAAGGCTTATCTAAAATGAATCCCTTAAGGAATACCTACAATTCTTTGAATGCACAGTGATATGTAGAAGGACCTCAGAGAAAATGGGGAATTGCAATTAATGCAATTTATGTGACGAAAGATTTCTTACTCAAACAATTCTGTGACATGCTTTTCTCACTAGAAAGACTGTCTTTCTGCAGGAAATGATCATGAACTACACCAGCCTGTAAGATTTCCTCTATTGAAGAAGAAGAAGAAAAAATGCATAAACTGCAGCAAACCAGATTCTGAAATAATTCTGCAGGTAGTTAACATTACAACAAAACTAGAACCCATAACGGTGGGGTAGGTGTCTGCTGTTAATCTTTCCAGTGCCACACTAACTCCCAGTGAACTATCAGCCCTTCCTAGAGACCTTACATTTTGTCCCACTAAACCACTTGACAGAGAACAGTTTTGTAGAGAACGTGAGATTTGGAGAACTCTTTCCTTATGCTGAAAGAGAGGAGAACACAGATAAATGTGATTCCACAAACAGATACTAAAAAATATTCCACCTTTACTGCCCCAGTTGGATACAATGCAAAGCAGGATAATAACATTTCTTTCTCTGAAAGAATGGCAATAAAATCATTAAAATTCAGCCACAATATTGTCATAAAAGGGGCAGACAAGGGGTCTGCAGTGCTTATCCTGACCTGACCTGAATAAAAGAGATTGCTGAAGCTAATAGACCGGTTTCTTATCACACTTACTTTAGACAGATGATTGATTATTCAACTGAACAGTGTAGAAAAGAAGTAAGGAACTTTATTAATCCTTGGCAGTATATATGTCATCAGTTTAAGTCAGCCTAAACCAAGAGTTTTTTACATGCTACCAAAACCCCATTAGCCAAGAAACCCAAGAACACCAGTAGTATCCGGCAAAGGAAGGAACTCTGACAGAAGAGATCTCAGGGTTTATGGAGAAAATTATGGTCAGTGAAAAGGACAGCTTTTTTGAAGACACCACTCATTTTCTTCACATTCTGCCAGGTTATTGTGACCTACCACCATGGTACATTGTTTAACCATAATGGGTGCTACAGCACTCTACACAAACATTCCACACAGGGATGGCCTTGCTGCCTGTGTCAAGTACTTACAAGAGAAAATGGTTCCTCAAGAAATTTCTCCAGATAAAGTGGGACAACCTATAGAATTTATTCTGACATATATCTTTAATTTTAATAGAAAACATTATATTCAGACTGTGGGGACTGCAGTGATCACCAGAATGGCTCCACATTATGCGAAAAGCTTCATGTCAAACTTAGAAGAGGAATTTCTACAATACTGTTTACATAGCCCATTGACTTATTTCCATTTTATTGACAATTTATTCACAATGTGGGCCTATAACATTGACTCTGTCACGGAATTCCACCAATGAAGCAACAGAACCCACTCAAATAAACTGTCCTTGGAGAACTTGACTTCAAGTGTAACCTTTGTGGATACTAAGGATGTTCATCATCTTATCACTGCTGCAGTAGCCTAACCTAAATGAGATATCCTATAATGGAATGAACCAGCTCGTCAGCTTCTAAAGCTTTAGGACACCTTCCATGTACCTTAGACACAGTATAGCTTTAGAAGAGCCATATATCAGTGACTAGGACTCCAAAACTTCAGAATTTTCTTGTAGTCGAGGTGCTATCCTCACTACAGGCTTTGGGTTATTGATGGTCAGCTACCTATATACTCTGGTTAGGAGAAAATCCTTCCACTTCATCATTTTAGTAGAAAACAGCTATTTGTTTCTGTCAAATATGTGGACTAGATGCTAGAACAGGTATTTTAGTAGCTGTTGTTAAGAATTTTACATCTTACATTTTTTTCTGGTTATGATTCCATGAATTTCAAATATTTATTTTTATGAGACAAAGTTTTATTTATGTATATATTTTGGTCAAAATTCGTGGCTAGAAACTATGATGTCAGGTTTTAAGGACTGACATTATAGATTTTTGCCTAAAACATATTTTTCTAGTCAGGTTACTTCACTGACTCTACTAAGTTCTGCTCCCCACTTGTCAGTCACCTTTTTTGGTAGACAGATGATCCTAAGACCCAGTCGGGATTCCTTTATTATTTATCTTCTTTTTTTGTGAGGAAAAGTATTACTTTTCTGCCAAAAAGTGTTTGAGACTCTGGGTATTGTGTATGTGGTTGTCACTAAAAATAATTTTACCACAGAACTAATTTAAAACTAACTCTTCAACACTTAGTCATCCACTAGCCAGACACCTATTTTGGTAGACACATGGTACTGGGTCCCTGTGGGGATTCCCTTATAATTTATTATTTTTGTGAATAAAAATTGTTACTGTTATTTTTCAACTGCAGTAAATTACATTCATTAAGCAACCAAGTCCATAATATTCAAAAATCTCCAGGCAGTTGACCTGATAATTTATCATTGTACAGCAGGTCCAATCCAAAACCTTGGAGTTAAAGTTTTATTAATGTATTTATTTTTATCAAGACATACCACTGTTATTCTATTTTAGATCCAAGTCTATTGTCATCCTATCCATAATCATCTACTGATATCTCTGAGGTGTCAGCTACAAGACATCCTCAATTCCTTGCCCTTTCATGGTCTCCTGAACTGGGCCATTTCTAATTACCTCCTAATATTCTCAGTTCTTTTTCAGATGCTTTCTGGGATTTCATTTCATTATCTGCACTCAGTTTCTTCCTCTCTACTCTCTTCTGTGAGATCTATTACTTCTTTATATTGTTAGTTTTCTAATTTCTAATACTAGTTTTCTAACTAATAACAGTCCAAGTGTTGCAAAGGCCCTTACATAAAATTTCTTCCATTTCCCTTCAGCCCAATTTTGCAAAAAATTGGAATTTTGTAAAAGGAATACCTTACATCTAATCTCTTGAATGAGCTCTTTACTTCTAATTTAAACATTTTCAGTTCAGAACATATGCAATATATGTGTGCCCAGCTTCATAAAACCCAACCTTACATCACCAGCACTCCTGAATGGCTTCTGGAAATATTCTGTTAAGTCTCTCTAAGGTACAGAAGTAGTTCTGGAGGCACTTCCATGCCAATATTGTAAATCTCCTAGACTTCATGACATATATAGGTGCCAGGCAAATTTCTTCCCATTTGCCTACTGTAATCTGACTTCTTCTTCTTTCAGCTTTTCATGGTTAGGGGTCGTCACAGTGGATCACCTGTTTGCTCATGATTGGCAGTGGAGTTTTACGGTGTTGAGTTGCCAGCCCGGCGCCCAAACTTCCACAGAAGGCACACACACACACACACACACACACACACACACACACACACACACATACACGCACACACACATACACACACACACACACACACACACACACACACACACACACACACACACACACACACACACACACACACACACACTCATGCCTATGAGTAGTTTAGAGTGTCCAGTCCACCTACAACATGTCTTTGGGATGTGGGAGGAAACCAGCGCACCCAGAGCAAACCCATGCGATCACAGGGAGGACATACAGACTCCACACAGAAGGCACCCCAGCCAAGGATCGAACCAGAGAACCTCTTGCTGTGAGGTAGCAACGCTAACCGCTGCACCACAGCAGCTGCCCTGCCTACTGTATTCTCACTACCATTTTTTTTAACTAAGAAGTTTTCTTCTTCCATCTATAATTTATTAAAGCTTTATACAATTTGCTTACCAAGCTTTTACTATTAATATCAATATTTATTGTTTCTGTTAATCTAAATAACTCAAGTTTCTTAGTTTTTATCACAATGTCATACTTCTTTAACATGTGTAATACTGCTCTATAAGTCATAACATCCTGTCTTTCTGTTTGAAACTTAAGACATAGTTCCATCAATTCCATCCTTCATTATACATCTCTTAATTGTTTCTCTCATCACTTTTTATTAATATCAATATTTATTTCTACATTAACCAGTTGGTTGTAACTCAAATTTCTACTCATACAATCTTTCCCTCTTACAGTTGCCATCATATTCCCAAATAATTTGTTTAAAGGACAGTTATCATCCCTTTTCTGAAGGGCTTGTGACCAGATATTAATCTTTTGAGTGATACCTAATTGCTCACAATAATCCTTTTCCAAATTGCCTTATACTGTAAATTTTGTATACTATAGGCAATCTTCAGTTGGTCAGGTTTATAATATTTATGTAATTCTGGAACAGTTAATCCCCTTTCCTCTATTCACAGAAGAGAGATCTACCATTTTACTCGGGGAAGTTTATTTCACCATATAAACTTCATTATTTCTCTTCTCAAAAAATGTCCAGTGTCGTGCCTGGATAGTTTATTAATGTTTGGGCCACATGTAATAGCTGAGGTACTACGAACATTTTAACCATTTATCCTCTTTGTTCAAGCTCACAAGAAATCACATTCCACCTATTTATCATTCTTAAAACTTTCTTGTTAACTTCTTCCTATATCTGCTTTGAGGAAAGCTGGGGTCTTTTCCTAAATTTATATGTATTTCAGATTGTAATGTCCCTGCAACTGCGGACATGTCTGAACAAGAATATAAGTTGGCTTAATATTCATTTTTAAAGCGTTTGTCTTGTCCTCATGTATTTTGTAGTCTGAGAGTCTTGCAAAGCTTATTATGTAAAATGTTCTAGGGATGTACCTATCTGGATCTGTTATATATAGTATAACATTGTTAACCAGTAAAGTCGTTTTGTTGACATCCATACTATCTCCATCCCCTAACATCCAGTAATCTCAGTTTCTGAGCCAATGGCTCCAGAAGCAATGTGAACAATAGCAGGGATAAAAGACATCCCTTCCGTGCACCCCTTCTCTGTTAATAACTCTTTTGACACATGTACATTTATCATAATAATTACCTTTGAGCCTGTACTACAGTAATTGGATATATTCCATAGGAGATTCCATTTTACACAAAACTTTCCATAAATAGTACCAGTGAATGTTATCACATACTTTTTCAGCATGCAAATATCATAACTAACTGAGTCTTTCCTACACTACCTTGCTGCTGTAATAGATACATTTTTATAATATTGTCAAAGTCTGTCTACCTTTTATAAAAAACACATTGATCTGAATTAATTCAGTTAGGGAGATTTGGGCCAATCTTTCTGCTTGTAAGTTCTAAATGTTCTCTTCTATCACAGTCTGCCATTTCTATAAACTTATCCTTAATTTTCTTCTGGGTAGCTTCCTGTTCTGCTAACTGAATGGTATGCTCATCTTCTCCCTTCATCAGTCTTTCCACACTGTCAGAATGGAGAGATGATAAAATCAGTAATCAAGGGAGAGTAGTATTGCTGGAATTGAATTCATCCCCAAGTCTTGCTGACTACCTTCATGAGCTGGACCCTGTTTTTAGAAAATCTCACCAGGATGACACTGATATATATAGATTGTATCTTACATAGCATATAACATGGACAGAAGTAGGTTACAAAATAAAAAAGACAGCTAGGTGCACAAGTCCCAGGATAAAAGTGTACCCAATCCTGGTAGGTGCACTGGTGCCAGGACTGGAGAAAATGACAATGTAGAATCCTCAAGGTATGGAAACATTCCTACAATGGTGCTAGGCCAGGCTCATTGGGGAGGATGGCCCCCTGTTGTAGAAAGAAGTAGTGGTTCACAAAAAGCACAAAAAAATGACAGGCCAAAAAAGAGCCATAATAGTGATAGAGTGGACTACTGAGGATGAGAAAGTCATTATTCATTGTTACTGTTATGCAAAAAGCCCAGAATTTACAGACAGAAATTAGAGGAGAGAAAAATACTTATACAAGAAAAACTGTCAAAAGTTACAAAGGCAAATTTGTGTTCATTAATACAACAGATTCATGAAAAACATTATATTGACCAAGAAACCTTGGGCTATTTGGAAAACAAAACAACTAAGCAAATGTGAAAGCATAAAGAATAAAATCTAGAGATCTTTGAAAGGTATAAAAAAAGATATATAGACATGGGAAATTGAGAGATCTGATATGGTGCAAAACTTATGCAAAGTTGAAAGCCAAATTAATCAATACAAAAAGCAGCCCCAAAGATATTTGAAGAGAAATACAGGAAAAAGCACCCAGATGTGGAAGATTTTACAATACAAAAAAATACGATTACAAAGGGGGAACATATAACAGACGATTTGTAAAGTAGAAATTAAAAAAAAATAGAAGCTGAAGTTATGGAATACCTGAGAAGTAAAGGATTTAGTGTAGAAAGTCAAACACAGGTTATATCACAGTATGATGGAAAAACGAGTCTCCCAAATAAATAGAAACATGAGGAGCAACAGACATCTAAATAAATATGGATATGGGAAAGAAAAATAGATTTAATATTGTGCAATATTTATGCAAAGGGGAAAGCAAAACTAATCAATACAAAAAGAGTAGCACTAAAGATATTTTAATAGAAATATAGACAAATGGATATAGAAAGTTTTACAATACGAAAAATAAGAAAACAAGGACAGGAAGTAGAAAATACGATTAATAATGGAGAAGTTAAAGAAATAGAAACTGCGGTTATAGATTACCTGTGAAGTGACGGATTTAGTGTGGAAAATCTAACTATGATAACACCACAGCATGATAGAATAATAAATCCCCAAATTAAGGAGAAACCAGTGGAATGGGAAATATCTGATCAGGTGCCATATGAAGATACTTTGAAGCCTTCAGTAGGAAACCAGTACAAAAGTTCAGTTGGAGATGCACAGCAAGGGAAGGAACAGTAAACGGTGACAACTCTGACACAGTCAGTGTTGTGGAGTGATAGACCAGTGCATTTCCATATGAAAGAGAAACAGATGACACAAGATAAAACTGAAGTGAATATGGCACAGGAAGATGGTCTGGACCTTTCTGTAGAATGCCCACAGAAAATTGAAAACAAAAAATGTGCCCTCAGTTTAGAAGAAAATGATTTAAGGGAAGAGTTGCTTGATTTAATAGAGATGGCTAGACATATTAAGATCAATGAAAGACATGGACTACTGAAAGTCAATAAGACCCAAAATGTTAGAAGTTTGATAAAACAAATGAACACAGTAATCAAGACTGTTCATAGAAATCCATGCAATATAACAGAAGTACAGTGGATATGAAAAGTGTACACACCCCTGTTAAAATGCCAGATTTCATGATATAAAAATAATGAGACCACAATAAATCATTTCAAAACTTTTCCCACCTTTAATGTGACCTATAACCTGTACAATTCAACTGAAAAACTAACAAATCAGTTAGGGGAAAAAATACAAAAAATAAAAAATGTACACTACGCTAGTTGCATAAGTGTGCACACCCTTAAACTAATACTTTGTTGTGTGTACACACCCTTAACCCAATGCTTTGTTGAAGCACTTTTTGATTTAATTACAGCATTAAGTCTGGTTAGGTAGGAGTCTAACAGCATTCAGTCTTCTTGAGTAGGAATCTATCAGCATGGCACATCTTGACTTGACAATATTTGCCTACTCTTCCTTGCAAAAGAGCTCCAAATCTGTCAGATTGCAAGGGCATCTCTTGTGCACAGACCTCTTCAGGTCACCCCAAAGATTTTCTATTGGATTTAGGTCTGGGCTCTGGCTGGGCCATTCCAAAACTTTAATTTTCTTCTGGTGAAGTCATTCTTTTGTTGATTTGGATGTATGCTTGGGGTCATTGTCATGTTGAAAGGTAAAATTCCTCTTTATCTTCAGCTTTCTAGCAGACTCCTGAAGGTTTTGGGCCAAAAGTGACTGGTATTTGGAACTGTTCATAATTCCCTCCACTTTGACTAAAGCCCCAGTTCCATCTGAAAAAAAAACAACCCAAAAGCATGATACTGCCACCAGCATGCTTCACCTTGGGGATGGTATTCTTTTGGTGATGCAAAGTGTTTTTGCGCCAAACATACCTTTTGGAATTATGGCCAAAAAGTTCAATCTTGGTCTCATCAGATCATAACACATTTTCCCACATGCTTTTTGGATACTTGATGTATTGTTCTGCAAATTGTAGCTGGGCCTGGATGTTTTTCTGTGTAAGAAAAAGCTTCCATCTTGCAACGCTACCCCATAGTCCAGACATATGGAGAATACGGGAGATTGTTGTCGCATGTAGTGCACAACCAGTACCTGCCAGAAATTCCTTCAGCTCCTTCAGTGTTGCTGTAGGTCTTTTGGTAGCCTCCCTGACCAGTTTTTGTCTTGTCTTTTCATCAATTTTAGAGGGACATCCAGTTCTGTACAATGCCACTGTTGTCCCATATTTTCTCCATTTTTTGATGGCTGCCTTCACTGTGTTCCATGGTATATCCAATGCTGTGGAAATTTTTTTACGCTTCTCCTGACTGATACCTTTCAACAATGAGATCCCTTTGATGTTTTGTAAGCTCTCTGTGAACCACAGTTTTTGCTGTAGCAGGCAACTGAGTAAATGTCAGGAAAATCCTACTAGGACTGCTGAACTTTATTTAGAGTTAATCTGAGTCTCTTTAATTGATAGCAGGTGTGTACCCAAGAAGACTGAATGCTGTAATTAAATCAAAAGGTGCTTCAACAAAGTATTAGTTTAAGGGTGTGCCCACACACAACAAAGTATTAGTTTAAGGGTGTGCACACTCATGCAACCAGCATATTGTAGACTTTTTATTTTTGTATTTTCTCCCCTAATAGATTTCTTTGTTTTTCAATTGAATTGTACAGGTTATAGGTCATATTAAAGCTGGGAAAAGTTTTGAAATTATTTATTGTGGTCTCATTTTTTCATATCACAAAAACCTGACATTTTAACAGGGGTGTGTACACTTTTTATATCCACTTTAAATATGATATATTACTATGCAGCTAAATTAATAACAGATACATTATTGCCACAAAAATACAGGGCAGTTAGGGAAAGGAAGGGGAGAAATGAAATGCTATCTTGGAAATATCAAACAGAGAAACTATAAAGTAATTAAGACAAGTGTCATTGTCAGAAGAGTACAGAAGAGGGAAAATGTCAACAAACAGAACAGATCAAGATCTATTGTACACTATTGCAAATAATAAACTAAATATATCAGCACAAGCAGAAAAACTAGGAATATATGCAAATAAATATAAAGAAGTATAGCATAAGCAATTTATAGATCACCAAAAAAAGTTCTATAGAGAATTGGGAAACAAGACAAAAGGAATTGAAACACCACCAAAAAAAAGAAGAAATCAACACATTTTGGAGAAATATCTGTGAAGATCCAGTGGAGCATAACAAAGATGTTGAGTTGATAGAAGAAGTAAAAGAAAGAATAAGAAGTTTAAAGGTACAGGATATGAAATGGGATGAAGTAATAGCCAGAGAGAGAGAAAAAAATTAAGAAAAGCTGCTAAGTGAAAAACCCCAGGCCCAGATGCAGTACTTAACTTCTAGCTAAAAGTATTAACATCTTTACATGAAGATTTAGCCATGAATAAGAACTGTTTATATGCACACCCCAAATAGACTCCAACCCATTGAACAACAGGAAGAAAGTATACTCCTCCTTAAGAGTGAACCTGCAAGCTATCCTAAAAACTATAGACCAATAAGTTGCCTTCTGATGATGTATAAACTATACACTGGAATTGATACCAGCAGAGTTTAAAGTCATTTAGAAAAAAATTCAGTGATGGCAATAGAATAAAAGGGTAACAAAAGAAAGTCATATGGAACAAAGGCTCATTTGTTGTTAAGTAAAGTCATAATGGAGAACTGTAAAAATGGGAAGAATTTGTGTATGGGATGGATAGACTAGAGAAAAGAATTTGACAGTATTCCACATTCATGAATAAAAGAGTACTTAAAAATGTGTAAGATACACCCTACACTGATCGATTACATTACAGGGACCATGAAACAGTAGCAAACCACTTTGCAGTTAAGTCATGGTAAGGGACAAATTATTATTCCAGGGATAAAAGTTGAAAGGGGGGTATTCCAGTATAACTCTTTGTCACCACTGCTCTTTTGTGTTGTCCTTAACCCATTTAGCTGTCTAGTTAATAGATTAGGTCATGACCACAATGTGGCTCACAGAAAACAATGAAGTGTAAAGACTTCTCATCTTCTTTTTGTGGATAATTTAAAACTGTATAGTTCATCAGATGAAGAACTGAAAGCATAACTACAAGAGGTCAGAACTTTCTCAGATGGTATAAGAATGTCATTTGGGCTTGATAAATGTGCAAAAGCAACCTTTAAAACAGGAAAGCTGCATTACTAAGAAGACAACAGTTTGAGACAGGAATGTGATATAGAAGAACTTGAGCAAGAGGGGGTGTATAAATATTTGGGAATTGATGAAGAATCAACAAATATGAATAAAACTTAGTAAGGAATAGTTTAGAAGACTAAAATTAATACTGAAAACTGTTCTGAAATCTAGGAACAAAGTCCAAGCTATAAACCAGTTTTCTTCCTGTTCTTAAAGTTTTGGAGTGACTGACTGGCCCTAAAATGTACTGAATTAGTTGGACAGGAAAACAAGAAAAATGCTTCATGCTTTTCAAATGATTTATAAAAATCAGTGTATAGCAAGATTATACATTCTCCATTCTGAAGGCGGTATGGGCCTCCTTGAAATTAATTACATATATTGATTTGCAATTGTAGGACTGCATACATATCTGCTGACCTCACAAAACCCAAACATAATGAAAATTTTAAAATATGAGGAGAAAAATCTAACATGACTTCCTTGCTTAGTTTAGCAGAAGCATATCAGTGACAAATGGGAATGGAAATCAGTCCAGAAGTAGATACAAATCATGTCGCAACTGATTGTGCCAAAAAAAAAAAAAAAAAAAGAATATGAAGTGAAAGTTCAGATAAGAAGGCAAGCGATGTGAAAAATGCATAAATATAGGTTATTTATTTATTTATTTGTCATTGCTTACTGGGAAACTTTTTCACCAGAGGTCTGAGGAGAAAAGCTCCATTTGCTTACATTGCATTCTACTAAGTTCCAGTTAAATATTGAGTTGTTACATTTGTATTTACATTTTTACACAAACAGTAGTCACATTTATACATTCTAAGATTTACAGAGGTGGAAGTTACTAAAGAGCCCACGTGCAACTTAATGGATTGTACAAGCAGCAGTTATGTATAAAAATTGTTTTGTCATTTCCGTGAGAGGATGAGTGTTTTCTGTTTAAGGAGAGTATTTGGAGGGTATTGTACAGTGAACACAAAGTATAGTTGCAAGTATGGTAAACTCTGAACAACATCATGTCAATCAGTATCAAATGCAGGAATGGTTAAGGAGAGGTGAATTTAAATAAAAAAACAAAAGGTTAATATTGGTGACCCAGGATAGTGGACTGCACACATGTTGGTTTACAAAGTCCAGTGAACATGTGGGAGAAACAGACAAATACAGGTTTTGTAATACAGAATTAGAAATTATTGCACATCTTGTTGCTGGGTGTGATACACTAATGGCAGAAGGAGTGTATACTGAAAGGTATAATGATATGACAGAAAATTCTTGCACTGGGGATTGTGCAAACGTTATAATATGGAAGTAGTTGAAAAAGTTTGGAAACATGAACCACAAAGCATTACAGAAAATGATGAAGTTTATATCTCATGGGATTACCCATTACCAATAGTTCAAAAAATAGATGCGAAAAAAACAGATATAATAGTCCATTAAAAGAAGACAAAAGTAGGATGGATCATTGAAATTGTTATACCCAGTGACAGTTACTACTTGTCTTATGTACAGACAGACACAAAGTCATAAAAGATTTACAGGCAAAAAGTAGGACACTGTGGAAGAAGGCTACCCAGAAAGTTCCAATATTAGTAGGAGCAATGGGTCTTATAAAAAAGAATTTACAATTGTACTTAAATATTTTGCCAATACACGTACCTCCATATGAATTGCAGGAGTCAGTTCTGGGCACATTGTGGGTGCTGCAAAGAACACTTCTAGCCCACTTCAAAGATTAAAACAATACTAATCCCATGAACTTTAATAATAATTAGGAATGGTGTCTATTCCCATCATAGTATTAGAAACCCCAAAGACTTAGAGAAATTAAAAAAGGCAGAAAATTAAATTATTCATAAAATGCAGTTTCTATATCTTCCAGCCTTTGATAATTTTTTTCATGAATTTAACCCAAGGGTCTTTTGACTTTATTAGAAACTTTGCCTGATTTTTACTGTATAAGTTCATATGTGCATATTAAACTAAGTGCCCTGAAGAGCCATTTTTTTTAAATACCATTATGGAATTATGACTTGTGACATGGGCAAATTTACATTCATATAAAAGAATTCAAACTGCATTAATAAGTTCACATTTACAAACATTATACTTCACATATATTGCTCTATATCATATAAACTAAACAAAATTACATAAATTATTCAATTCCTGGACTTTTTTTATAAACAAGAAACATCTTTATTAAACCATCACTTATAACATAGGTAATCATGCATTTATATGAATGAAAACAAACTGCACCGGCATAATTTGCAAATATTTTTCATCACAAACCATACTGACACATTCCCAGTTGCAAACATTATATTTCAGTTATAATTTACCCAATTATTTTCAAATAGTACATAGCTCATTTATGTCTTGCCTTCTTTTAAACTTCATCCCTCCCCTGTGTATATATATATATATATATATATATATATATATATATATATATATATATATATATATATATATATATATATATATTGTTCCCGCAATTCCCATTTTTCCTATGCAGATTGCTCCTACCCTTTTCTAAACATCTCATTTCCAGTTGTTTTATCTCTGTTATCACTGTTATTATTTTCACTACTTCTAGTATAGCTGGTTTAGATTTTCATTTCCATTTTCTAGTAATTGCTTTTTTGGCAGCCACCACAGCAAGGCCTTCCCATGTTTAGGCAATTTCAATTCTGTATCATAGCTCAGAAAAATCATCTCCTTGTCACACTAATCTTCCCACCTAGCATCTCTGACAGTGCATCCTGCAGGGAATGCTTAAAGTCGACCAACCCACCACAATCCCAGAAACATGTTTCCAGTTATCTTCTTTGCCCCTGTCACACCCACAACATTTGTTGTCTACTTGGGGTATAAAAATATCTATGTAAACATTTCCAAGCAAAAACCCTTAATCATCTAGATTTTGTTGCATATATGGGAGACATACATATATCCTCCCATTGTTTCTTTGTGAATTGCTCATCCAATATCTCTTCCCAATCCTTTCTAAACTCCTCTGATTGATTCTTATGGTTGTCATGTAATATTTTATATGGTCTGCTAATTATTCCTTTTTTAAGGCAGCTTCTGTTCTAGATTCTAGTAAAAACTCTCCCAGTGTTGGTCTTTCATTTAAGACCCCTTATTTCTTTCCCTTTGTCTGTACTCTAATATCAATCCTTGATAGAGAGGAGAATTTCTAAGCTGCAATCCAAATAAATTCTTGATGTTTTCCCATTCTGTCCTCTTTCCCTCTCTAGCTATTTACTCCCAATACCTTGGTTCATTTGCCAGTTTTCTCCAATAAATTCCAATCCTATTGTGCCTATTGTCTATATCCCTCATTGCAGTCATCCCTATTGGCAGAATCTCCTTTCTCAATTCCTGTGTTGGCTTAGTTCTTAGGATACTTTCTGGTATTTTATGGGTATAATATGTTGTATGATTGTTATTTTCCTTAAAGGCCTACATCCAAAATCCCAGTTTCTCCTTGTTTCTTGAGCTTCTCCCCTATTTCATTATCATCCCTTTCCACTTCAGTTTTCTGTTTGTGCTATGTATAGGAACCTTAACTGTGTAGCTCTGAAATATCCCTTCAAATTAGGTAATCCAATCATCCCATTTGACTCTTACTATCTTCTCCTCCCAGATAATGTCCTTCAGCTCTTTATTAATTGCTATCCAAAAACTACTCCTCTGGTTGATAAAAATATGCCTGACGTCTGTATAAGGTTAATAGGACTAAAACATTTTAACTGCTTGTATCTTATTATCCATATCTGTATAACAAAGCTTCCATTTTTTCAGTTTTTGTATTATCTTTTGTTTAGTCTCTTTCCACATATTCTTAGCTGCTACAACAGAATAATTTTTAATCATACTCCTAAATACTTCATTTTATCATATCCCCATAAGTATGGATATTGCTAAGACCAATGACTGGTGTTGAAACCATGGCCTTAAGCTTAATGCCAAACAAATGTGTTGTCATCCCATTTGGGAAAACTCAGTTCCTACTAATTACCACATCGATGGGAGCCCACTGAACACTAAAGATAAGAGATCTGGGGACACAAGCTGACAGCAACCTCTCCTTCACCCACCACATTGCCACTGTGGTCATAACATCCTTCTATGTGGCACATCTCATTACGATGGGTTTGCATCCAGGAAGAAAGAGGTCATCATCTCTCTCTACTCTTCCCTCATTAGACCAGTTATCGAGTATAATACCCATTTGGCATGTACGTCACTAGACACCTGCAACAGCTGGAGAGGCCACAAAAATACCTTATGAAGAGAATCCTAGGCCTTAAACACATGTCCTGCACAGACAGACTCAAAAAACTCCAGATATTCTTTGTCTCATATTGTCTACTAAGAGGTGATCTTTGCTTGACTTACAAAGCCATGTCTGACCCAGCTCTGTTAGAAATGCTACATCTGAAGAAATCCCAATCCCTCTGTACCAAATGCTCCAGAGACCTCAGCCTCATTACCACAATCAACAGAACATGCTGGAGGGACAGGTTCATAACCCAGAGACTGCCCAGGCTCGGGAATAGAATTCCATTACATTTCAAGCAAAACACCTCACTGGGCCTCTTCAAGAGAAATCTTGATAAGTGGATGGGAAATCGAAAGTTCACCCTGGGATCCCTTCAGTGACTCAACTTGAGAGAGGCACTGGAAATCAATGTTGGGTGGAAAGATGCAAGGGCACTTCTATGGGCTAGGCTTGTAAAGGCTCCAGGGCCATTAGCCTAGTACACACCTATGAACCTATGTGTGGGTACATAATTTACTGCTACTGCCTTTATTTTAGCTTCATTAATTTTGTATCCCAAAAAGATTTGAAACTGTCTCAAAATGCTCCACAATACTGTAATGTCACTTTCTTGTTTTGTCAGGTATAAAATAATATCATCTGCAAACAGAACCAGGTTTTCTTGACTTCCATATCAATTATATCCTTGAATTTCTGAGGCCCTTATTTTCTTTGCCAATGGTTCTAAATACAATGCAAATAATGAAGGGTAAATAGCAAACCCCTGCCTGGTTCCTCTGCTTAAGCAGAAATTATCATAGAGGACCCAGCCACTTTAATTTTCACATCTGATCCCTAATATATCCTCCTAATCAACTTTATAATTTTTTCAGGAAATGCAAATTCTCCCATTTCCCTACTCTTAAAGTCCCAGCTTACTTTGTCAATTGCTTTCTTTGCATCAAGACCCACCAACAGCAATGGCATTTTCTTACATTCTGCTTCCCTCTGGCTCATCAATGTTCTGTTAAATATTGTCAAATGTTTGCCTCCCCTCCACAAAATCACATTGGTCCATAACTATCAATTTTGGCATTTCTTCAGCCATCATTTTAGCCTTTATAGACAGGAACATTTTATGATTATAGTTTGGTATTGAAGTGGACCTGTATGAAGCTGGATCTGATAGATCTTTAACCTCTTTAGGTATTATAGCTACCACTGCTTTTTTCCATGATGTTGGTACTTCTCTTCCTCTTACGATACTATTAAGCAAAACCTTCCGGATCTTTATCACTTTTCCCTCCTAGCTTCCAAACTTCCACAGGAATACCATCTACTCTTGGGGACTTTCCTGTTGATTGGTTATACATTACAATTTTTATTTCATCTCCTCCTATCCTAACTGCTAATAACTGAGCCTCATTTATCTCTAACCTTGGCATATCTAATTCTTTCATAAACATTTCCATTTGTACCTATTCTTGATTTCCATATTTCTCTGCTTTATACAGATGTTCATAGAATTTCTGAAATATTTCTAATACCTCCACAGGATCTGTTGTTACCTTCCTTGTTATAGGCCATCTCAGTTTGTTGACAGCCATTTTTACTCTCTGTTCTGAGTTGTTGTGCTAAAAGTTTTTGTGTTCTAGTGTTGCCATCAAAAAAACAGCTGCTTAACAGCAATCTTTCTAAACCTGTGTATATTATCAAGGCAATCCTTTGTTTTCTAGTATTCCGCAGTTGATTCCTCTTGTTCTTTGAGCTTCCCCCTATTCTACCAAACTTTAACATTTGTCAGTCCCTCTAAATAATTCTTGTTACTTTTTAACCATATTTCCCTTTCTTTTATTTCCACCCTATTTTTAAACTCCACATGATTTTTATCCCACTCCCTAACTTTATTTTCAAAAGTAATTTATATCCTCTGAAATAGCTCCTGAATAATCTCTACTACCCATTCCTTAAATTCCTCTATTTTCAACTGATAGGTGAGAAAGTGCCAGTTTCTCATTTTTATTTCATTACACTGTGTTTTTATTTTAGTTATCCCTGGCACAATATCTGAAATAGTTATTGGGTGCATATCAAGACCTTCAATTAAACGTACATGTTCCTGTGAAATATAAATTCTTCCTGGCCTACCCAGTTTTTATGTCTTGGGGAATAATATGTAAATGCAATCCGAACTCCTGTTACTAAATTCACATCTTCTGTGACAAATATTTTCATAAATGTCTTTAAAATCTACTCTCCTTTATTACACATTCCCTTCTGGGTCCCCCAGACATATCTTCTCTGTTGCAAATCAAAATCCCGTCCCCACCTATAAAAATTATTTCTTGCTGAAAACTGATTATTTCTCCTAGAATTTTAAGCTCCATTGTAGCAGTTTTAGGTGGAATATAAATACATACCAGTGAAATCCTCCTCCCTTGACAATAGTCCCTTAGCACTACAAATCTGCCATTATTATCTTTTTCATCTGCTTCTATCACTATTGGAGCTAGTCTTGCAATTAATTTAACTAATCATCTTTTCCTTTGTGCCAGGTATGCCACTGAATAACCATCCTGAAAACTTTTCTTTATCAAATTCACATGTTCAGTTCTTTCCAATTGTGTCTCCTGTAATCTAGCTATTTGCATTCTACATTTTTTAATATTCACTATTTTTTTTGTATTTATCTGTGAGGCCATTGACATTTAAATATGTTACAGAAAATATCATTGTATTGAAAATATATTATTCCCACCTTTTATGTATAACACCTTTTTTGTTAAATGTCTAGTTCCATGTTTTGTGTTACATGCATACACTGCTTGGCAGGCTAAACTTTTGTATAGTTGTTTCTTGTCATATACGCTTGAGCCTAACTCACATCTTATAAAACTTTTTTGTTTTATTGAAAGTCCTCAAAAATACCCTCCTAAAACATATTAATTTAATATTAGCACACAAAGCTGTGTACATCTTCAAATATTGAAATATTACTCTTCTAATAGGAACAAATGTCTCAAACTGACAGCCACACTCACAGACTTGAGTTAACCTAAAATAAATGTTATCCATGCTAAGAAGCATGGTGCAGCCTGTGCTTCTACTAAGTGCTAACTGGTTTTGTCTTATCTTTATAACTTTCCCAGCTGGGAAAAACCCCAAATGCATTCAGAGACAATTATCTCCTAGCCAGTTTCTCTTTTATTTCTTTTTTTTTCCCTCAGCCAGCCACTCTCCACCATACTATAACCAATTTCTCTTTGTCAGATTGTTTCCATAGATACATGAGAACCAGACAGTCGATTCCTCTTTATCATAGTGTTTCCGTGGAGACATGGGGACCAGATACAGAACTGCTACTAAGCATACATTTATTTGCTAGCAAAAAGCCTCATAATATTAAATATTTTTTTCATTTACTTGCTGTTTTTTAAAACTCATCACTAGATCAATCTTAGGTCATTAATCCAGTCATTCCCCCATGCAAGAATGAGAAAAAGCACATTATTTTTTCTTTTGTCATGCTCTTTTAACTAGGCTTTTTTTTACATTCCATTGCCTACATTTCTAAATCTGAACAAGAAGAAAGAGAGAATGGAGAAAGAAAGGGAAAAAAGAAAAGCAACATCTATTTACAATCCCCATTATACTTAAAAATAACTGAGAAAGCTTTACATTATATCATGCAAAGAAAACCATACACCAGAAAGATAGTAGTGTTAAAAAAATGTTTACTTTGGTTACAGTTATCTTTTTCCCCTCTCTTCCCCTCCCCAAAACATTTTCCAAACATTAATGACTTGAAGTAGCGCATATACATTAGATTTCCTCACAAGAACAACAAATTCTGAAAAAGTCCAATATTTCCAGATTTTCTTGTTATATCATATTTCACAAATATAATTATTGCATTGTAATCCCACATTAAGTTACTGTTTTTATTACTGTTCATCTCCATCTCCCAAATCCTGTATCTGCTTCATTTCCAGTGTACTCTCAATTCTTCTAGTCAACTCTTGTGCTCCCTTCCTTCTCTCAACATTTTCCATTAAAACATTGGAAATGGTTTCACAAATGCAGTGTCTCTGTCATCTTTATTACCAGAAGAACAAGAAGCAGAAACCCAGTCTATTTCACAGCCCACATTTTGTTGGACAAACTTTTGTATTTCCTCCTTAGCAGGTACTTCATCAAAAAATTATTTTGTCGCTCCAGGGAAGAATATCTTGAAGACAGATGGGTACAGCAGTCTGAATCAAATACCTGCAACTCAACATCCCATAAATAGTGGAATAAATTTACTCTTCTTCTGCTTGGTGTACAATGAGTAATTCTCCACAAGTACTCTGTTGTCTCCCAGTTTTAGTATTTTGTCCTTCTGCCATGGTTTTGTCAGAATCCTCTTCTGCAGGTAGGATAGCATTTTTACTATTAAAGGTCTAGGTTGCTTTCTCATAGCCAGGTTTGGAGTATACACACAATGTGCCCTTTCAACTAACAATTCCTGCTGTGGAATACTAGTCCAGCTGCTTATTTGTGTTTTCTTAAAATGAATGCAGTCTGTTCCTTTCAGCTTCTCGGGTATAGCTGAATGTCTCAGGTATTACCTGCGTGCTTTGCCCTCTAATTCTATTATTTTTTCAAACATCTTTTCCTGAGCAGTCTCATATTCAGCCAGCCTTTTCTTCATTTCACCCTCAGATTTTTGGAGCTTTATCACTTTATCTGAATATTTGTTTAAAGTTTCTTCCATTTCCAGCCTTTTGTTGTTTGTGTTGATATACTCCATCAGTGTTTCATTTATTTTAACTAGGTCTATGTGTCTATATCTTAGATATATATATATATATATATATATATATATATATATATATATATATATATCTTATATATGTATCTATGTCTTATATATCTTATATATGTGTCCGTCTTATATCTCCCTGTAGGTTACTGCACATCATGTCTAAAGGTTGCATTGCTTTTCGGTGATCAGCTGCAGAACTTTCCCCAGTCAGTGTTTCTTCCTCAGTTTTTTGTAGCTGACTTTTGTTTCATGTGCTCTGTAGTTTTTTTAGTGGCATTCAGGCAATACACTTACTAGCCAGTTACTGAAATTTACTCATAAACATAAAAAGTCTACTAGCCTTCTCTGTTGAATTTCTGTTTTCACACTGGTAGAGCTAGAGTTAAGCTGTTACTCAATGTGCAGCTATCTTGGAAGTCCCCTGAAGAGCCATTTTAAGCCTAGCCAACAACCCTTGGTCAGAATTGTACTCAATACCTTGTGTATATAAGGCATATATTTTAACCATTATGCCAAACCTACTATTTCTGACATATGGTATATGGTTAGTGACAAGTCATCTTTATGTGATGTCTGACAGTTTTCTACGCTTACCTGGTTATCAGACTCAGTAGCTTCAAATGTAGTTTTTTTCTTGTAATATATGACCCATTTTCTCAACATCGTATGGTATATTTAAATAAAAATGACTCCCTTTCACATGATTTTAATGCTAAAGGCATTTTTAGTAAACAAAATATACCTGATAGTGCAGGGAGAAGGAAAATCAGCAATTAACTGGTGTGCACCATAACCAAAAGTCAAAACTCTGTTACTATTCTGTCAAAAAAATATTGTTAGGGACTGGGGCTGATGTGTGATTGTCACTACAGAATCTTACTTCAGCGCTTAACTTTTCTGTCAGGTGATAGGACTGACTCTTCAAAGCCGTGGTAACAACTGGTCAGATACCTTTTGCAGGAAGGACATGGACCTGCGTCCCAGTAATTTGGTTGTTCCCTCCCTCAGCTGCAAGGACAGAAAACTTACCCATGAGGCTTCTGTTTTTGTTTTGGCTTCCCCTTCACCTCAGCCACTGATGAGTGACTTCATGTGGCCATCTATTGTTCGTTGCACCACTCATCACTTCTCACTCCCTCTGTTGCTGCTGCACAGAAAACCACTAAGAACCTGGGAGTAAGCATGTCCTGTATAGCTGGTCATCTGCCCCTGTAGTAAGACATGCTTGATGGCAGCATGGAAGGGTCTTTGTGATGCTTCTTTGCTAAGTCAAAATGAGGTGCTTCATTACCAGGGAAGGAACTGTCCTTCTACCAACACTTTTTCTGATGGGTCTCCCAGAAAAAGTAAACAATACTTAAACTGACACAGTGTGCAAAAGATGCAAGAGATGCCATTTTATAATGTTACTGGAGACAAAGCTCTCACACAAAGCCACTGCAAACAAGAAGCAGGTTGTCAGTACCACACGATATCTCACTAAACCAGTTGGACAAAGCTCATACCAAACACATAGACAATTGCACGGAACTTACCTAAACCACAAAGGTCTCTTAAAAATATAATCTAAGACTCAAGCAATCTCAGCAACCTCAAAAACACACAAAAAAGGCAGTGTCCACCATGAAACATACATTGTTTCAAATCAAAAGCTCATAAGGCAAACCTCTACCCTGACCAATATCCTAGACCTAGGTGACTCTATAGTGAGACACTCAGATGGATCACTTATCAGACTTTGTAAGGAGAGGGTCACAGTTATCTATCAGGTGCCAGGATTTGCACATGCACTCAAGTACATGCACTACAAGTACAGAGTCATACTACAGATGAGTATAAATAACGTCAGATGTATCTTCCTGGACAATCTAAAGCCAGACATGATGGAACTCCCAGAATATGTGTCTGAGACATGGATGAAATTAGCCATGAGCAGTAATCCAACATTACCAAAAATGATGCCACAATGTGAACAAAGGATTATTGACTTCAACGGTTGGATTAATGTCTGTTGTCATTCTTCAAGAGTATAATATATATCTATGAGGGATTAAGTGGTAGAGATTCCGAACTGCTTTGCTAAGGATCAACTGCACCTATCCACCCAAGGCTTTCATATATTGTCTAAATCCTTGTCCTCCCATATTGTGCCCTTTTCAGAGAACATCAGTCTTCTAAAGCTTCCAACATAACATAACGAAACAGAATCCAGATAACACAAACATATTGCTGCTTAGTGCTAGGAGCGTAAACAAAAAGTCCACTGCCAATAGGCACTACTTATTCCAGAAAATATCAGTATAGGCATAATCATGAAGACTTTGTTCAAGACCAATGTCAGCATGTCATCAATGCAAGGTTTCAATGCCTACTACATGTTCAGTGCCATCACAGTATATGAAAGCACAAAGGTGGTGGTGTCTTCATATTTATAAAACAAAATCCCCTCCAGACCTATTGGGACAAGTTAAACTGTTAAAAAGTTAACTGGAGTTCCTCCATGTCCAGCTTATTAACAAAATCCCTTATCACATCATAGCTAACAATAGGGCCCCCTCTATTTCCCAATTTAACCCATATCTACAACCTAACAAATATACAGTCTCTATGACTTAAGCCAAATCCATTTCTACTAGGTGACTTCAACTACCCTCCATTAACCAGGAAATTTACTCAGTCTCAAACATGTATGCCCAGAATTTTCTGGACTTCATCAATACAAACTTTCTGGGCCAGCTAGCCCATACCCCAAGAAGGGGTAATAAAATCCTGGACTTGGTCCTTACCTACAAGGGACAGCTTTGCTCCCTACACTTGTTACTTCCTCGCTGGTCAGATTGGACCACTGATCAGTTGCATTTACCATAAGACTAAAACCAGAAGCATTATCCAATACCTTGGTGTTCAGAGACTATGCAAAAGCTAATCTACTAAAACTGAGTGATGATTTGACAAAAGTCAAAATCCCCTTCTAGTCTGATGCTCCCACTGCTTATACCAAGTCCTTCATCATCAAATCCTATGGGCATGTAAACAGTTACAGTAAACTTTCGGTTAACCGGAACTCAAGCAACCGACACTCTTAAGCAACCAGCAAAAAAATATCACAGATATACAATACAATTTTCATGTGTTGCACTCTCTGACCCCCCTCACAGAAACCTACCTTACGTTTTTAGAGTTTAGAGTTTGAGAAAAGAATATAGGAATACATTCCCTCTTTCCCCAACCTGAGAACAAGTCAAACCAAACCAATAGTATAGGGTACAGTATTAGGCCTGTTTTTAATAGTAACTCTCAAGCAACCAGAAACTATGGTTATCCGGCATCTATGAATCTTCATGGGTGCCAGTTGATTAAGAGTTTACTGTATATAGATGCATCTGTTCCCTGGATGGCCACGGTGGTTCAGCAGTTAGCATTGGTGCCTCACAGCAAGAGGCTCTCTGGTTTGATCTTCGGCTGGGGTGTCTACTGTGTGGAGTCTGTATGTCCTCCTTGTGGTTGTGTGGGTTTCCTCTGGGTGTTCTGGTTTCCTCCTACATCCCCAAAGACATGCTACAAGTGGATTGGACACGCTAAAATTGGCCCTAGGTGTGAGTGCGTGCTTGTGCCTTCTGTGGAAGGTTGGGTGCCGGGCTGGCAACTCGACATTGTAAAAGCTCCACTGCCAATCATGAGCGGACAAGGTGATCCGCTGTGGCGACCCCTAACTGAGAAAAGCCAAAAGAGAGAGAGAGAGAGAGAGAGAGAGATGCATCTATTCCCCTTCAAAGTAAATACAACTCCAAATTTAAGAATAAACCCCTGTATTGGAAGCCATATATAACCAGGTTCTATAATAAAAGAAAAAAAAAACACATTCCATGCAAAACTTATTTTAACTGTCAAGATGCTAAAAATATTCTTCTTAAACTTGACAGGAAACTCTAAACCCTGACAAATAAATCTTATACAGATATGAGGAAAAAAATAGCCAGCTAGACGATGGATAATCATGAAGCCTTCTTTAACTATGTTAGAAACCTCATAAACAATGCACAGCACTGAGCAGAGCTATAGTAAATAATATAACATTCTGAAGACAGATTTAGTTAAACCGTCACCTCTTCTCCATTCCTATAGTAACAGATCATATAAACGCATCTACATCTTCCCTCAAATTCCCCAAGAACAAGTACACAAGGAGTTACCCAAGGTCAATAACACTACTTCCATGAGGTCAGATGACATACCAGACTGTCTAATAGTCAGACTAAGACAATCCCCCTAAAGAGGATATTCAGTATCAGACTACAAACACACTTCATGACTGATGAATGAAGAACAGCACCAATCACCGCCTTGCACAAAGATGGGTTGTCAGCTGAACAATGTAATTATAGACCCATAAACCTGACCAGCTTCCTCTGTAAGGTTATGGAAAGGATCATTATGGAGTTAATAAATAAGGACATAGGCAACCTACAAACGCTTTACCCAAGGCAATTTGGATTTATTAAGTGGAGATCCTTACTTAATCTAGTTGACATCATCGAGAAGGTTACTGAAGCAATAGATTAAGAGAAAGTACAAACTGCATATCTAGATCTCACAAAAGCATTTGACACCATCCCACATTCAAACCTCATAGATGAGCTCTCCCTTTTAAATGTAAACCCTTATGTAACTCATTGCATAGTAAATAGACACACATAGAATCCATGGAATTATGGTGTATGGCTCAACTGCCTCCAGTGGGCTTGCCACTAGTGGTATACCCAATATCTTGGTCCTTGGGACACTCCTCTTTGGCATTTACTTCAAAGAAAATGTTGAGAGTTTATGGCTAAGTCTGTGGATGACTATAAACTTAATGTCATCATATACTCTGCAGAGAATGCTAAAATCCTCCAAGAGGGCCATTCCCAAACAAAGAGCTGGTGCCAAAACCATGGACTAATTCTAATTGCCAAGAAATGTATAAATGTATCCTTTGGCGAACATTGACCATCCTTCTATCACATTGACACCACACTTCTGTAAGTTGATACCATAGTCAGAAATTAGGGACCCTATGTTGACAGCAAACTGTCATTTGATCACCTCATATCCGTAGTTGTAATGAGTTTTTTTTTTTTTTCATTGAACAGTTAAGTCACTGTACCTGGTTCTCATTAGACCAATCTTTGAATACAATGTCCCTTTTGGTATGTAACTGTGCAAAGACTTGGCAGAATTGGAATGACCACAATACTTTCTCACAAAAAAAAAAAAATTACAGACTGCCGCCCAAATCATAAAAACTATGCAGCCAGTCTCAAATCTTAGTCCCTGTTCTCAGAATCATGCAGGCTATTAAGAGGTGATTGCTGGCTCACATGTGAAACCTCAACAGATCCTATCCTATCAGACCTATTACACAATTGCAAGTCCAGTGGTATCATTAACACTTGACCAAGGGGTCATAATCTCTTATGCAGCATAAATAGGACATACTGGAGGGCTAGATTTGTAGCATAGAGAATATCACTCCCATAGTACGGTACTACAGTTTGCATAAAGCAAAGTACTTCTTTTACTCTATTCAAATGTAATTTGGATGACTGGATGGGAAATTGTAAATCTGTTCCCAGCTTAGCAGCAGTGTTTCTTACTGAATGGGACAACAGGTAAATGTCCCAGCATGCCCTTGTTCTGTCTGAGTCTGAGTAATTCATACAGAAAACATAAGGGCTAAAAAAGCTAACATGGTGATGTAAGCCTATGCTTCTTAAGACACTCACAGATCAATAGCCTAGTAAGTACTTAGGCACCTATAACTATGTTAAAATGAATATTTTTTATATGTTTTTATATGTTTTGTGCTATGTCATACACGTTTTAAAGTAGTATGCATGGTTTTATTTTCATTTATACTATGACTTTAAACTATAATTGATGGCTTAATTAGTAAATGTTTTTGATTGGGCTTTGTCTTGTATAAATTACATTGAGTTTTATTATATGGTTTGTTACACATTGAAGAAGGGTATCACCTGAAAGCTTTGTTGATGTAGAATAAAAATTGTGATTTTTTTGGCTGAACGTGTCCACTATTTGGAATTCTTTTGTTGGTCATTTGGATCTGTTGTGTATTCCAGCGATTCACCTGTGTGTTGGTCCTATTTGTTTACTTTCTTTGTGTGTTTGGACTAACTTATGAATAAAAGCACAAGTACTAATAAGAAGGATTATTCACTGCATCATTTTATTACGGTAAAGAGAAATCTGTTGCTTGAACAACTAAATGATTTTCCACAAAAGGATATAAATGTTTCTTCATTGCAAGTCATGACTTTAATGAGAAGTTAATTAACTTAGAAAGGAAAGTTCAAGCCTATAAGAGATTGCAATGGCAGCGCTTTAGCTTCTGTGCTTACTTTGAATATGGGGTTGCACCACGAGGATTAAGGATATTGAAGATGTCATCCTATGGCAATGCATACCCCAAGCTCCTTAAAAAGTGGCAGGAACTAAATCTCAAACTAAGCTCTGAGTATATGAAGGTAATGAATCAGTTCTTTGAAAAGATAGAAACGGGTTCATAGGAAGAAATCATGAGGATTGAAAATGATATAGTCTAGCATGCTTCTCTGATAATGACACATATGGCATGATGTTAGAAAGACTTCATAAATTTGAAGAAAAACTAATATCAGCTAAAAAACATAAATTGTGCAGGGATCTGCATGACTACAAAATGGGCACATTTTCTCCTGGCCTAAGGAAGAGTGGAATATGAAAACTGATCAGGGGGAAGGAATACCCCCACAAATGCAACTCAGATAATCTTAGAAAGTCTGAACACTTTTTCCACAAATGAAATAGTTCAGACATCAGTTAATAAACATATAACAAATATTAATGAAGTCACTGGTAATGGTGCACGAATGAATGGAGTTATATCTACAAATGAGCATACATCCATTAATTTTGGCAGTGTCCAGCCAGTAGAAGATTTTCAGAGATATCCAATACTGCTGAAGCTCCTGGAAGGGATAGAAATAAGGAATATGAAACTATTGTGAAAATGCTAGAGAGGAAGGTCAGGACAAAGAACAAAAGGGACCAAACAATGGCGGCACAAAGGCCCGCAAATGAGAAGCAGAACAAATGGACTGAAAAAAAAAGACCTATAATTAACTTGTCAAGTTTAGCTTTATCTGAAGATGCTATCTCCCTCTTAAGTAAAGGTTTACGCTTCATTCCTTCTAATGTTGGTAGTCATGAATGCTCTAACATACCTGAAGATTTTTGTTAGAAATTTGAATCTAAAGTTAATTTTTAAGGACTCTTTGCCAGTTAATAAACAGGTATGTAAAAAATCATGTTTATTTGTTCCAACTAATTGCCCAATAGTAACTACTTTTTTAGAAGTTTGTGAACGTGAGATTAGAGACTGCTATGCTACTAGGAACAAAAAGAAGTATTACAATTTATCTAAGCAAGAGAAAGAAGCTCTTGGTAAACCTGAGACTAATGCAAATATTGTTATTAAACAAGCAGATAAGGGTGGGGCTCTAGTAATTTTGGACAAAGAAATGTATGATGTATGTATGTTGGAATTTCTTAATGAAGGCGACACTTTTTTCTTTAGTTAATGCTATGGAAGTTTTGAAACTTATAGGTGCCATTAAAATGGAAATTTATGAGATGCAATTAAATGAAGACATTGATATTGATCTATTTAACTATTTTACTGTCCCTTATCCAAAATTGTTGTAATTTATGGGTTCCCGAAGGTACATAAAAATATATTTCATCCCTCAGTGAGACTGATTGTATCAGGGGGAGGGTGGATAATAGAACCACTTTCATATTATCTGCAATCTGTTTTTAGTAAATACCTCTGCATGATAAAGAGCTATATAAAAGATACAGAAGATTTTTTAAATTGCTTATTTGATTGGTATAATATGGAGTGGTACAGGATATGTACGAGGGTAGTGTGACTGCGGTGAGGTCTGCGGTGGGAGTGATGGATGCGTTTAAGTTGGAGGTAGGATTACATCAAGGATCAGCTCTGAGCCCTTTCTTATTTGCAGTGGTGATGGACAGGTTGAAAGGAGTCCCCGTGCACTATGATGTTTGCAGATTACATTGTGATTTGTAGTGAGAATAGGGAACTGGTGGAGGAGACCCTGGAGAGGTGGAGGTATGCTCTAGAGAGAAGAGGAATGAAGGTCAGCAGGACTAAGACAGAATATGTGTGTGAATGAGAGGGAAGATAGAGGAATGGTGAGGATGAAGGTAGTAGAGGTAGCAAAGGTGGATGAGTTTAAGTACTTGGGATCAACAGTTCAGAGTAATGGTGAGTGTGGAAGAGAGGTGAAAAAGAGTACAGGCAGGATGGAGTAGGTGGAGAAGAGTGTCAGGAGTGATTTGTGACAGACGAGTACCAGTAAGAGTGAAAGGGAAGGTCTGCAAGAGGGTAGTGAGACCAGCTATGTTATATGGGTTGGAGACAGTGGCACTGACAAAAAGGCAGGAGTCAGAGCTTGACGTGGCAGAGTTGAAGATGCTAAGATTTGCACTGGGTGTGACGAGGATGGACAGGATTAGGAATAAGTATATTAGAGGGTCATCCCAGGTTGGAAGGTTTGGAGACAAAGGCAGAGAGGCACGATTACATTGGTTTGGACATGTGCTGAGGAGGGATGCTGAGTATATTGGGAAAAAGATGCTCAGGATGAAGCCACCAGGTAACAGGAAAAGAGGAAGTCCTAAGATAAGGTTTATGGATGTGGTGAGAGAGGACATGCAGGTGATTGGTGTGACAGAGCAAGATGCAGAGGACAGGAAGAAATGGAAACAGTTGATCTGCTGTGGTGACCTCTAATGGGAGCGGCCTAAAGAAGAAGAAGAAGATTTGATTGGTATAATAGCTGTAATAAATACTTTTTATTTGCGATTATGGACATAAAATCACTTTTTACAGTGATTCCTGTCAATATAGGTGTCGAATCCCTGCACAGTTTTCTCTGCAGAGAAACAAAGATGGGCGGTAAGGAAATAGAAACCCTCTGTGAACTGCTTGAATTAGTGTTAAAGAACAATGTGTTCATGTTTTATGAACAAGTATACTACCAAAAAATGGGTGTCGCAATGGGAACACCCATTGCGAACACCTATGCAAATATTGTAGTAGCAAAGTGGGACAAATTGTATGTATATAGTTGTTCCTAGATTTTTAAGAGTAAAATATCATTTTTTTAAATGATTTGTTGATTGTTTTTTTAATATGGGATGGAACTAATATTGAATTGCAGGCATTTGTAGATTATTTAAATTTAACAACTGATTATTTAAAATTTATTGTTGAATACTCCAAAGAGAGTATTATGTATCTAGATATTAAATTAGAAAAGATAGGTAATACTATTAACACTATGGCACATAAAAAAGAAGCACAGGCCAATAGGTATGTACATAAGGATAGTATGCATGCTCCCAATGTTTTTAAAAGTATAGTAAAACGTCAATTGATTAGAACTAGTCACCTTAATACTAATGATACATATTGTATTAACCAAATGCAGGAAATGGTACAAGAGTTCAGTAAGCAGGTTTATAGTGAGGAAATGTTGCAACAGATACAGTCTGAGGTTTTAGATATGAGGCAAAATAAGGCTAAACCATATTTTTATGAGTGGCAATAGAAATAATACCTCATCCTATAGAAGAGTTGATAACTGTGTTAGATATATAATTTCACTACCTATAATAGGAAGTCTAATGATGTTAAAAATGTCGTTGAGAAAAATTGGAGTATTCTTATGACAGTGTCATAAATTAAAAAGATTTGGGGTAAAAAACACATTTTGCATACAAAACTGCTCTAGCTTCAAATCACTGCTATGTTATAAAGATATGAGAAATTATAAAATAGAACGAATAAGTAATAGAGTAGACACCTTTCCCTGTCTTAACTGTACTTGCTGTAATGATATAAATAAAAGTGATATTTTTATACACCCTAGTACAGGAAAGAAATTCATATTTAATAAATATGCTACATGTAATACCTTAAATGTTGTCTGTTTAGCTAACTGCATGATATGTCCTGCATTCTATATGGAAAAATGTAATAGGAAATTTAAAGATAGAATTATTGAACATAAATCAGAGATTAGAAGAAAAATTAACACAAATGCTCTAGCTTAACACATAGAAGAAGAAGGACAGAAACATAATTTCTTGTTCAGGGTTATAAATATTGTGGTTAAGAATAGAAGGGGTAGTGATCTAAATAATGCCTTAGATATGTATGAATATAGATGGATAACAATACTGAGTGCAAATAGTAAACTTGGTTTAAATACAGCAATAAGTATTAAACCAGTGCTTAAACAGAAGCAACAGATGTTAAAATGAATAGTTTTATTGTTTTGTGTTATGTCATATACATTTTAAAGTAGTATGCGTGGTTTTATTTTCATTTATGCTATGACTTTAAAATTTATGGTTTAATTAGTAAATATTTTTGATTGGACTGTGTCTTGTATAAATTACATTGAGTTTTACTATATGATTTGTTACACACTCAAGAAGGGTATCACCTGAAAGCTTTGTGGATGTAGAATAAAAATTGTGATTTTTTGGATCGTGTCCTTTATTTGGAATTCTTTTGTTGGTCAAATTGTAAATCTGTTCCCAGCTTAGCAGCAGTGTTTCTTACTGAATGGGACAACAGGTAAATGTCCCAGCATATCCTTGTTCTGCCTGAGACTGAGTAATTCATACAGAAAACATAAGGGATAAAAAAGCTAATATGGTGATGTAAGCCTATGCTTCTTAAGACACTCACAGATCAATAGCCTAGTAAGTACTTAGGAACCTATAACTCTAAACATTCCCAGCACAACACTGGCAAACAAAATTTCAAAAAACAATACGAGGATGGTTCAAAGACAAGGGGAAGGGCCTTCCAAAATAAAAGGAAAATCTAAGAAAACAGAATGACTATGTGCCCCATCATTTAATTCCCTAACTCAACAATGGCAATTCTGTAAAGCTTTCCCAAAATCTACAGAATCACTTTCCTCTGTGGCACTAGACAGCTTCAAACACTTGGGTTTTGAGAATCATTCATAAAACAACAGCTGGCAGTTAGATTACCTTTCTCCCTTTAAAGGGATTCCTCTTCATCCAGCCAATCATACCTCCCTGTTCCCTCCCAGAAGCCAAGCATCTTTTTGCAGTCACTTTTGCTCCATCTTCATCCTATCCACCCTTGGTAAATTCATACAGAAAACATAAGGGCTAAAAAAGCTAACATGGTGATGTAAGCCTATGCTTCTTAAGACACTCACAGATCAATAGCCAAGTAAGTACTTAGGAACCTATAACTATAACAGATGTTAAAATGAATATTTTTATATGTTTTATATGTTTTTATATGTTTTGTGTTATGTCATACACTTTTTAAAGTAGTATGCATGGTTTTATTTTCATTTATACTATGACTTTAAACTATGATTGATGGCTTAACTAGTAAATGTTTTTGATTGGGCTGTGTCTTGTATAAATTACATTGAGTTTTATTACATGGTTTGTTACACACTGAAGAAGGGTATCACCCGAGTGCTTTGTTGATGTAGAATATAAATTGTGATTGTGATGTTTTCTTGAAAAATCATACATAAATTTACCACTTAACTACAAAAATACTACCTGGTCCTGATCAAACAGCATGGATTCTGGGTTGGTAAGAGCACAATGACTGCTCTATGGACCCTGAATAATAACAGTTTTACTAATATGGATAAAGAAAATCTTATTGGAGCTTTCTTCACTGACTTAATCCATGCCTTTTGATGGTCAGCCATTCAATTCTACTTCCTCCTCTCCATCTGAAAGACATTGGGTTGAGCCTTGATGCCTCTGTATGATTGAAAGACTTTCTACAGCCATCATTTCAGGTTATGATGGGACCTAGTCTTTCCAACAGTTCTCTTATTCACTCTGGAGTCCAACGGGGGGTCTTTTCTAGCCCCCTTAGTATTCTCAGTCTTCATCAACAAACTTCCACTTGACATGCCCCACTTACCACTACTCCTTTATGTAGATCATAGTTCTGATCCCTCACATTACACAATTGAACTCAACTTCAAAACTCACTGCACATAATCTAGCAAATAATACCCATATATCCATCAATTTGACTTCTTCTACTTTCCATCTTTTTTCCCTTTTCTATTCCAGTTATGTAAGTGTACATTTATTCAGTTTGTTAGATCTTCTATGTATATATTGTTTGTCAGATTATCAGATTGTCTAAGCTTACTCATAAATATAAGTCATTGTTATTTGTATGCAGGACATCATTTTGTTACATTATAGGTTCATAGGTTCATACTAGGCTATCTGCCCGAGGGCATTTATAAGCCTAGCCATAGTTTTGTGGCTTATGCCACCCCTTAGTTTGGAGAAACTATGCCCATTATTTAGCTGTGCCTCTGTCGAGCAGTGACACTGAGGTAACCCCTGGGGTGTATCTGCGATCTCCCATCCATTGGTCAAGATTCCTCTTGAACAAGGCCAGCGAGGTGCTCTGCCTCACATAAACCGGGATTTTGTTCCACAGCATAGGGAGTCTTTGGGTGATGAATCTATCCCTCCAGCACGTCCTATTAATAACTGTGTCGAGGTTTAAGTCACCCGCCCTTGTGGCTCTGAGGGATCTAGATTTTTTTAGATGAAGCATATTCATCAAATCTGGGTTTGACATGGCCTTGTATGTCAGGCATAGGTCACCTCTGTGTAAGTGGTACGCAACTGAATATAACTGGAGTTGTTTCAGTCGTGCAGCATAAGACAGATTTTTGAGACCCTTTATCCTTTTGGTGAGGAACTTTTGTGGCCTCTCCAGCTGCTGCAAGTGTCGGGTCAGATACATTCCGAATGGGGCATTGTACTCGATCATTGGTCTGATGAGTGATGAGTATAGGGAGACTATGACTTCCCTTGATCTAGATGTAAATCCCTTCATGATAAGGTGGGCAATGTAGAAGGTCTTCCTAACTACTTTAGCAATATGAGTGTCGAATGAAAGGCTACTGTCAACCTGGGTTCCCAGGTCCCTAATAACTTCTTCTGTGTTCAGGAGATTGCCACCTATATGGTAGCTAGGGGTAACCTTATTTTTCCCGAAGGGTATGACTATGCATTTCTTGGCATTTAACTTGAGGCCATGGCTCTGGCACCAGTTATCCATTTCTGTGAGACCCTTCTGAAGGATATCTGTGCCGGATGTGTTCTCAACTACGGCGCCCAGTTTGCAGTCATCTGCGAACTTTGTCAGCCATAACCCTCCTGTGTTTGCTTGTACTTCAGAAAAGTAGATGCCAAACAAGAGTGGGCCCAGGACTGAGCCCTGTGGGACACCACTTGTGACAGGCTTAGAGTCTGACATGGCGCCAGCAACTCTGACCCTGTGGGTTCTGTCACTCAGCCAGTTTGCAACCCATCTTGTAATGTATGGGTTTACATTTAAGTTGATGAGTTTTTCAATGATACCCGAGTGGGGTATTGTATTGAAAGCCTTCGCCAGGTCTAGGTAGGCTGTATGGACTGCCTTTCCCTCGTCAATGGCCTTGGTGACTGTTTCAAAAAAGTCAACCAAGTTTAAAAGGCATGATCTGCCTTTGACAAAGCCAAACTGGGTTGGATCCAAAGTCTGCAAATTCCCTATGTCTTTATTTATGAGATCCATTATGATCCTTTCCATGGCTTTGCAGATCAGGCTTGTCAAGCTAATGGGATGGTAATTTCCAGGGTCGGTGGAGGCACCGCCTTTGTGGAGTGGGACCACAGTCGCTGCGCCACTCCTGGAGTGCGTATCCGGAGGTGAGACTAAGATTAAACAGCTGTCCTAACTGTGGGTTTAATTCCTCGTTGAGTTCATGGAGCACACAGCCGGGGACACCATCAGGTCCCATGGATGCTGTGTTCTTTGCCTTGGAGAGAGCAGTTCTCACCTGAGCGTTGGAGATGTTTGGGGGGATACAATCATTTGGTATAGATATCTCTTCTTTAGGCGGGGAGGGTGGGGAGAAGTTTGCACTGAACCTGTCAGCCAGTATGTTGGCAATGTCTGTAGGATCAGTAATCTTCACATCATTTTGAACTAATTCTGAGCATATCTGGGAGTTTCCTCCTAGGTTTCTGACATAGCTAAAGAATGCTTTATGGTTGTCTTTAGAGTCCTTAGCTATTTTTTTCTCAAAATTAGCTTTGGATGATTTTATGAGAGCTCTTAGCTTTTTGCTTGTAGTGATCAGCAGTGTCTTACCTTTTAAGGATTTTGCTCTATCTTGTAGTTGCTTTCTCCTTTTATTGTAGAGTTTGTTTATGGCTGGGGTCCACCAGACTGGACGCTTGCCTTTGGTACAAAGAGTCTTTGTTTTGCTTGGGATTGCCTGATCCATGCAGCCCTGCAGGTGCTGGTAGAAGGCATTTGTAAGTGATTCAGCGGTTTGAGTAATGTTAACCGCCGGCTCAGGGGCCTTAAAGGAGACCACACTAGTCTTTAGAAGTGTGAAGTCGGCTTTCGAGAAGTTCTTTACTGTGATCTTTTTCATTTCGGGTGGGGCGGGATGAGGACCTCCAGCGAGATTAGTTTGTGATCAGATCTCACCAGTGAGGGGTATACTTCTGGCGTTGAACATTGTGCTCCCATGTTCGTGATGATGAGATCAAGTATGTTCTCTCCTCTTGTGGGGATGGTGACTAGTTGTTCCATGGCATTTGAGTTTATGAATTCCAGGAACTTTTGGGCTAGAGTGTTTGGGCTTGAGTAGTGTTCCCAGTCTATATTAGGGTAGTTGAAGTCACCTAGTATGATGGTGTTAGGAGATACATTTATCCCCTCCAGTGTTTTCAGGAAGGCCATGTGAGGTTCCTGAGTTTGCGAGGGTGGCCTGTAACATGCTACAATTTGCATAGCAGTCTTGCCTATGGTTAATTGCACCTGGATGGTTTCCGATGCATCGTGCGATGCCACCAATCTTGAGGTGTGGGTGTCCTTGATGAATATGGATACCCCTCCTCCTTTCTTGGTATTGTCCGGGTTTTGTGGCGGAACGCATGATATGAGGTAAAACCTGATAGTGCTGGGGTGCTCTCAGGAGCCTTGAACCAGGTTTCTGTCACAGCACAGACATCGATGTTCTCCATACTGAGAAGGGCCTCGAGTGCGTGCATCTTGAGGTTGAGACTTCTGGCATTGAGCAGCATTACCCTTAGTTTTTTTTCTTTGTTTTGTTCTAGGGTGGTAGGTTTAGAATTTGAGCCTTGCCTAAAAAAGACACTATGGGGGTGGCAAGAGCCTTTGCCAAAATCCGGAATCCCAGGGGTGACAAGTGCAAGCCGTCCCTTGCAAAGCAGCGTGGCTTGTCCAGCATGTCATCCCAGGCAGACAGACATTGGATCCCCTTTGACTGACACCAGAGTTTAAGCCAATTGTTAAAACTGATCATCTTATCTCTGTATTGTGGCATCATTCTTGGTGAAGGTAGGATACTGCTCAAGGTCAGGGTCATACCTGCCTGGGCTACATAATCAGAGAGCTCCTCTATGTCTCTTTTCATGTAGTCCAGGGAGGTACGTCTCAGGTCATTTACACCAGCATGGACAATGATTGAGTCGTACTTGTACCTGCTGTTGAGGGACCTGAGTGCATGCGTTATGTGGCGGATTCTAGCACCCGACAGGCAGCTTACTGTGACCTTCTCCTTACTCAGTCCATTATGATCTAACCAGGGCAGAGCCTGTGATTGGTCATTAGTTGATCAGTCTTATGCCCTGTTAATCAAGTTCAAATAAATACATTCTAGAACAGATGCTGTCTCTGGGGGTTATAGAACCTGTTTCTTCAGATTAAAGTGGGGCAAGATTTTACTCAAGAATCTTTCTGTTGCCAAAGAAAGAAAAAGAAAGAAAGAAGGATGGAACATGGAGACCTATCTTAGACCTTTCTTTTCTAAGCATTCACATCAAAATCCCAAAGATGAAAATGCTTTCTCTACATTCTCTGCTACCTATCATTCCACCTCTCAGTTTCTACTAAGTCTGGATTTAAATATGCTCATCACATTGCAGTGTTTAAAGATTTCATACTCTTTTTATGTTTTTCTGTATCTAATTTCCATTTGAGTTTTCCACTTTCCCTTTGATTTGTCAACAGCTCCAACAGAATTCACAAAGGGTCTGGCTCCTATAACAGCCCATTGCAAGATGCAGGGCATTTACATTGTTCCATATTTAAAAGACTGCTTATTTTAGCAGATTCTTTCACAAGCTGTCAAGAATCCCTGGCTTCAATAAAAAAAAAAATACTTTTTCTCAACCTGGGTTTTCAGGTGAACACAGACAAATCTTCTCTCATTCTCTTGCGCAGGTTAGTGTGTGGATATCTACTGCAGACACTCCTAATGATAGCTTTTCATGTTGGGAACAAAGTGGAATCTTACAAATTTCTGATATCTTCCAAGACTTAAGCATCTGCGATGCAATATCTCAGAATTCTAGGTTTCATGGCCTCTGCTATTGTCATAACTGCTTTGGCCAGGCTTCACATGAGAAAAATTCAGCAGTTCATCAAATCAGTTTGAGCCCATCACCAACACTCCCATTAATTTTAGATTCCTGGGTTGACCTTTGTGGAAAAGGATTTACTCTGGTGGGTGAATTTGTTGCTTCTTAACCAAGGTCTCCCTTTTTTTTTAATTTTGCCTTCCAGTCTCTAATCTGTCTATAACCAAGGATGCATCAGAGGTTGCTTGGAGAGCTGTGTCCAAGGGGGTGAAATTACAGGGCCTTTAGAACAAGCAAGATAAATTAAAACACAAGTCAAATAAATGCCTTTCATAAATCCTCTCAAGTCTTTAAACCATCTTTAGACTTCAGGCCATCTGCTAGTAACTACAGATAACATCACAGAGGAGATGTGGTATATAAACAAACAAGGGGAACCAGGTTCTGCCCTAGGGAGCTTGCAATTCAACACAATCTGTCTGTCTAGGCTTGGACATTCCAACAGAGAAAATACAGGACAGACCCTCACAAATTGAAGTTGCAACCCATAGGTCTTCCATGAATTGATCTATCTGTCAGGAACTCCTCAAACAGAGATGTTTACTTCCAGCCACAACAGACAGTTAAAGAAGTTCTGCTCCAGGACCTCTTGAACACAAACCTGGAAGACAGAGAGTTACTTTGGCTTCTGCTGTTATGTTCTCATTTTTTCATCAGTCCCACAGTGTTCATCCTACCACTTGCCTCAGGCATGTTATCTCTGTCACCTCTAGCTTTCTCAACTGCTTTGTCTTTAGTGCCCAGGTTTCCTTACCATACAGTAATACTGGTCACACCACTATTTTGTACACCTTACTTTTCAATTTCTTTGGCATTCTTCTCTCCTACACTATCCCAGCATTCTGTGCCAGTTGACTGCAGCCTCTCTGATTCTAGTTTTGACCTCTTCATTCTGCCTTCCCTGCTCCTCAACCACCCCGCCAAGATACTTGAAGCTGTTAACGCATTCCACTATTTTTCTTCTATCTCAATTTTTAGCTTCTTCTGATTTCTCCCATGTGCTGCCATTACAGCTGTCTTATATTTATTCAGTTTCATCCCATGTGCATTCAGTTTTGCATTCCATTCCCCTACCCTTTGCTGAAGTTCTTGCTCAGAATCTGCTTATAATGCCACATCATCTGCATATAGCAACTTTGTTGCTCTGTCCCTCTGACCTGTTTGTTAATGTAGTCCAACACCTGTATGCACAGCAATGGGCTCAGAGCTGAACCCTGATACATGCCCATTCCCATTTCCACTGGGAACCCCTCTATGACACCAAACACTGTTTGTACTTGAATCAGTGGGTCCTTGTACATAGTTTGCACTATTTCTGCCACTGTTTCTGGGACTTTGAGCCACCACATGACTGCCCAAATCAGCTTTTGATGGACCTTGTCATAGGATCTTAGGATCATGGGAGGTTTCTAGGCTAATGGCCCTGGGGCCCTTACAAGCCTAGCCAAAAGTTTATCCCCCCAAAAAACCTCAGTCAGCACCTGTCACCCCTGTCAATGATGGTCAAAGGTGAAACCCCAGGGATACATTTGTGGTTTCCCAACCACTCATCAAGGCTGGTCTTGAAGAGGGTCAACGAGGTACTCTGTTTGACATGTATAGGAAGTTTGTTCCAGAGATGGGGCAGCCTCTGGGAGACAAACCTGTCTCTCCAGTAGGTTTTGTTGATGTCACATATTAGATTTAGGCCCATTGAGATAGTAATGCACAAGGAGTTAGACTTTCAGATATGGAGCATCTCTAGTAGGGCAGGGTCTGATATTGCCTTGTAGGTGAGACACAGATCACTTCTGAGCAATCTGTATGATACCGAGTAGAGTGATAGTGATTTGAGCCTGTCCACATAGGACAGGTGTTGGAGGCCATGGATTCTCTTTGTGAGATATTTCTGTGGCCTTTCCAGTTGGTTCCAGGTGTTTCGAGAGGTACATACCAAACGGGGCATTATACTAAATTATAGACTTAATAAGGGAGGAATACCGAGAGGTAATAACCTCTTTTTTTCTGGATGTAATCCATTTACTTATGAGATGAACCAAGTAAAAGGCTTTTCTGACCACTGCTGCTACATTATAGTCGAATGTGAGATTGTTGTCAACCTGAGTACCCAGGTCTCTCACCACAGGTTGTTTGCTTAGAGAGTTGCCGTTGAGGTGGTAATTAGTAGGGGCTATGTTTTTGCCAAATGACATGATAATACACTTTTTTGCATTTAACTTAAAAGCCATGACTTTGGCAAGAGTAATTTGTTGCTGTGAGACCCTCTTGCAGTATGTTAATGTCATTTGGAGAGTTGATGACAGAACCCAACTTGCAGTCATCTGCAAACTTGGTCAGCACAGGCCCTTTGTCTTTGCCTGGACCTCTGAGAAGTAGATGCCAAAAAGTAGGGGTCCCAAGACAGATCCCTGGGGAACACCACTAGTGACAGGTCTGCTGTCAGAGGTGGTGGCATCTTTTTTGACCTTGTGTGTCCTATCAGTGAGCCAGTTGGCCACCCACCTGATGAGATAGGGATTTACGCAAAGTTGTGTTAGCTTTTCGATGATGCCTGAGTGGGCTATTGTGTCAAAAGCCTTGGCCAAGTCAAGGTAAGCTGTATGTACTGACTTTTCCTCATTCAGGACCTTGTTGCCAATTTGAAAGAAGTCAACAGGTTCAATAGGCAAGATCTACCCCTGACAGATCCAGATTGAGTGGGGTCAAGTGCTTGGAGATTGCCTATGTCCTTGTTTATGAGATCCATAATAATACTCTTCATGGCTTTACAGATCAGGCTTGTCAAGCTAATGGGGTGATAGTTTCCTGGGTCAGTACCAGCACCACATTTGTGCAATGGGATGACAATAGCAGTTCTCCACTCTGCTGAAATGAAGGTTGTAATTAGGCTGTGGTTGAATAGGGTGCTTAATGGTGAAGCTATTTCTTGCTGGAGGTGGTGCAGAATACAGCACTGGATACTATCAGGTCCCATGGAAGCTGTGTTCTTTGCCTTGGATAGAGACTTTAACACTTGATATATGGAGTTGTGAGGTGTAGGGCAAGTATCAGGGATGTCAAATGGGCCTGTGGGGGGATAGGGGGGTGAGGTTTGCACTGAACATATCAGGTATCAGGTAGGCTAAGTCACCAGGATCAGTATAAGTGGTACTGCTAAGTACTAATTTAGAACAAACCTGGGCTTTGCCATGGAGATTCCTGACTTAACTGAAGAAAGCTTTATGGTTTCCCTTTGTTTCAGAGACTAGTTTCAATTCATAATTGGCTTTGGAGGGTTTCACTAGTGATCTAATTTGTATGTTGAGGCTGAGGAGGGAGTTTTTCCAATTGGAATTTGTTCATTTTTACCCTTGGATAACAGTTTCTTCCTTTTGTTGTAAAGCCTGTTGATAGAAGATGTCCACCAGACAGGTTTATGCTTCCTTGAGGAGTAGTATTTAGTTCTGTTGGGTATGGCTGAGTCTATGCAGTTGTACAAGTGTTTGTATACTACATTGGCATACTGTTCAGCATAGTTGTCTGCATTATCGGAGGGGGGTGGTGGTGTGGAGCTACTGATACCTTCCCTTAGGAGGTTGCAGTCAGCTTTTGAGAATTACTGTAGCCTGGTTAAGGCTGGGGAGGGGAGTTGGGTGGGATAGAAACTTCGAATGAGACAGACTACTGATCTGATCTCACCAGGGAAGAACATACTATGGGAGTGGTGCAGCGGTCATCCATGTTGGTGAGAATCAAGTCCAGAATGTTTTCTCCCCTTGTGGGGTATGAGATGAGCTGGTCTAGTGCTTTAGAACTGATCGTTCACCCAGTCTATGGTAGTTGAAGTCACTAAGGATCAGGGTGTTAGGGGGGTGCCTTGATGGAGTCAAGTAGGTTCAGGTAGGAGAAGTTGGTGTACTGAGTCATGGAGGGGTGGGGGTCTATAGCTGGCTATACCTTGGATGGGTGTATTGCCAACTGTCAGTTGCACCTGAAGTAATTCCAGTGCATCATGCTGGCAAACCAGTCTGGAGGTGTGCCTATCCTTAATGAAGATAGAGACTCAACCACAATTAGCTATTCTGACCTTGTTTTGGAGTCAGAATGTGTGGAATGAGGTATAGCCTGGTAAAGCAGGGGTGCTCTTTGCAGTCCTGAACCAAAGTTATGTGACCACACAGACATTGGCATATTCCAGTGTGAGGACAGCCACCAGTGAGTGCATTTTCAGGTTAAGGTTGCTAGCATTAAGCAGCATGACCTTCAATTTGCTTTTTGACAGATCATTTATTTTGGAAAATTTGTCTTTGGGACATAGCCTAAAAAAGGCATAATGGGGGATCCAGAACCCCAGGGGTGACAGGTGGAGGCCATATCTGGCAAAGCATTGAGGCCTGTTAACCATGTCATCCCAGACAGACAGATACTGGATTCCCTTGGAAAAGACACCAGAAACTAAGACAATTGTTGTAGTCAATTATTTTTTGTTGTTATTGTGGTATCATTCTAGGGTCATACCTGCCAGGGACACACACTCTGAGTGCTCAATCATGTCTCTCTTCATATAGTCCAAGAAGGTACATCTCAAGTCATTCACACCAACATGGACAATGACAGAGTCATACTTGTACCTATTGTGGAGAGACCTAAGTGCATGCATGATGTAGCAGATTCTGGCACCTGACAGACAACTGACTGTGACCTTCTCCTTTAATCAGGCTACTAACAAGCAATAATAATATGCCATGGTGGTGCAGCGGTTAGCATTGTTGCCTCACAGCAAGAGGTTCTCCTGTTCGATTCTTGGCTGGAGCACCTTCTGTGTGGAGTCTGAATGTCCTCCACATGGTCAAGTAATGTATAAAGACATGCAGGTAGGTGTGTGCATGAATTGGTGTGCCTTCTTTTAAGGTTGGGCATCGGGCTGGTAACTCGGCACTGTAAAAATCCACTGCCAATCATTAGCGGACCAAAGTTCCGCTGTGGCGACCCCTGACCAGGGAAAGCCAAAAGACAAAGACTAACAAGCAATAATACATGTAGAATAAGAGCACTTGAACACTTAAGAGCACACAGAACAGAAACTTAAGGTAATAAAGCAGGTGGAACACAGTTACAGTAAGACCAGCTGAATAAAGAATAAAATTATTATTATTATTATTTTTTGTTAAGTGGAGATGGAGGAAACTGAACAAGATTAAGAGACTATGAGGGTTGTCCTTCCCAAATGTTCTCTCAGTACACATTAGATAGAATTGATGAGATGGGACTGGTAGGAGTGTCTGAAATCAAAGAAGCAAGGGGGTAGCTGTACTTAGTTGGGTGAGCAAATGGGATGGGTCTGGGAGGGGTGTCCAAACACAAGTTTACAGCAGGGGCGGGCAATTCCAAAGCCACCAGGTTTAAGACTACAACAGAACTAGGCAGTAATGGTGGAACTCAAACTGTAGATATATATATATATATATATATATAGAGAGAGAGAGAGAGAGAGAGAATATTCAATTAATATTCAGTGCAACAAATAAATAAATGCAGTACAGTTTTGTTAATTATCACTAACACAATGCAAATGCAAAAAAGTATACTTAAATCAGCTTGTATGCTCAGATGGTTGTATATCAGTTACAGCCAGCCGAATAGCTCTGATACTGAGCACAAATACACAGAAATATAACTATACCAGTATTATAAGACAAAGGATAGATACCCCAGGCTATCAGATAAACACAAAACTTTACAGAAGTAAAACAACCTCCATTGGCTGGCTTACAGTTCTACTGCTAAAATCGCCCTGACAAACAAACTGCAGAGACAGAGAGAGCGAGAGACCACAATATTCCACTAATATTCAGTGAAACAAATAAATATGCAGTACGGTTTTGTTAGGTATCACTGAAACAATGCAAGTGCAAACAAGTATACTTAAATCAGCTTGTATGTCCAGATGGTTGTAGATCAGTCACAGCCAGCCAAACAGCTCTGATACTGAGCACAAATACACAGACATGTAACTATATCAGTATTATAAGACAAAGGATAGATACCCCAGGCTATCAGATAAACAGAAAACTTCACAGAAGTAAAACAACCCCCACTGAAACTGGCTGGCTTACAGTTCTACTGCTAAAATAGCCCTGACAAACATACTGCAGAGAGAGAGTGACCACAATATTCAATTAATATTCAATGAAACAAATAAATAAATGCAGTACAGTTTTGTTAACTATCACTGAAACAATGCAAGTGGAAAAAAGTATACTTAAATCAGCTTGTATGTCCAGATAGTTGTAGATCAGTCATATACTTTCTCCAAGGCTAGGAATGCCCAGTTGCACTCTTTCATCATCTCTGTCTTCTTCTCAAGTGTCTGTCTTACTGCAAACACTTGGTCAGCTGTGCCACATTCTGATCCAAATCTGAACTGCTCATTTACCATCTTATTTTCTACTGCTCTGCATATTTATTTATCAGCCAGCCTCTCCAAAACTTTCATGCAGTGTGATAAGAGTTTGCTATCTCTATAGTACCCACAGTTGTGAATGTCCACTTTGTTCTTAAACACTGGCATTCTTAGACTTATTCTCCAGTGATCTGGAATACATCTATCTCTCCATACAGCTATGAATACCCTCAGGAGCTATTTCTCCCTTATCTCATCCAACTTCTCATATCTGCTGTGACCGCATCTCAGCCTGCTGCTTTCCCTGTACTTCATTTTCATTAGTGCTGTTCTTACTTCTTCTGTTGTGGGTTCCTCCTCTTCTCTCACCATAGGCTGTGTCTAGGACAGTATAGTTTACACAGGATTTTCTTCATTCAGAAGCTGCTGGAAGTACTCCTTTCATCTGCTATTGGTTATGATGATGATGATGATAGGACACTCCTCTTAAGAACTTTTCCCTCTGATAAAATAATAAGGGACAGAATTAAGATATACTGAAGCACAACAGGTGTTTCTTATTCTGGTAATGCATGATTTTATGATGAATTTACCATGAAAGCAGACTGCTGACTTATATTAGAACGTTAATAGTAACTGTAAGTTTACTGGAGCCTGTATTTTGGCATCTGGGTTTTATTCATGGCAAGATAGCAGTTATCACATAAGGTAACATTCTAGATGGAAAGTACAGTTATATAAGTAAACTTTCCATAACAGAAGATTTTCAAATGATCACTGCTGGAGTAGTCTAAGCTATATAGGTTATATCCACTTAGATCATATAGGATATAACATCTGGCAGTTTCCAAAGCTTCAAGTCACTTTCCACATGCCCAAACTGATTATCAGCTTGACCTGAGCTGACTAAAAGTCAGGTTTGGGTGCCAAGCTCTTCATGCCAACAGAGAGGAGGAGGCTAAAGCACTGAGAAGGATGATGCTAGGAAAAGAAAATAAAAGTCCACACTCTGGCATAAAAACATACAAAAATAAAGGGGGAGGGAGGGAGTAGCTACTGCAACAGTGATCAGAACATCTACTGTTATGGTAAGCTTACCTATGCAGCTGCATGTCATCATTTTGATCTCTGCTGCAGTAGTCTTAGTTGTATGGTTAGATTGCTATAGCTTAGATAGACTGAGAGGTAGAAGGATGAGGGTCCTGAATCACCTGCCCTAGACCTGGACAAGGAATCTAGTTTGTACTGCTTTGTAAAAGTTCATAGGTTCATAAGTTCATAGGTTGGTACTAGGCTATCAGCCCTAGGGCCTATACAAACCTAGCCATAAAAATTCCCTGGTTATTTCTTCCCACAGTATTTACTTCCCTGGAACACTGTCTAGCAGGGTGACTGACGTGATCCCCGGGGTGAATTTTCTATCTCCCATCCAATCATCAAAGTTCCTTTTGAAGAGGGCCAAAGAGGCTTGACATATATGGGGAGTCTATTCCAGAGTCTGGGGAGTTTTTGGGTCAGAAACCTATCCCTCCAGCATGTTTTGTTCATTGTGATGACAAGGTTTAGATCTCTGGAGTGTATGGCTATGAGGGATTGGGATTTCTTTAAGTGCAGCATGTCCAACAGCTCTGGGTTTGACATGGCCTTGTATGTTAAGCACAGATCGTCTCTGAGTAGATGATATGCAACAGAGTATAGGTGGAGTTTTTTTTAGATGGTCAGCATAGGGCATCTGCTTTAGGCCTATGATTCTTTTAGTGAGGTATTTCTGTGGCCTTTCCAGATGTTGCAGATATCTTGAGAGGTACATACCAACTGAGGCATTGTGTTCTATAATGGGTCGAATGAGGGATGAGTACAGTGGGAGAATGACCTCCTGTTTTCTGGATGAAAAGCCCTTAGTGAAGAGGTGTGCCACATAGAAGGATTTCCTGACTGTTGTGGCGATGTGGTTATCGAAGGTGAGACCACTGTTTACCTGTGTCCCTAGGTCTCATCACACTTTCTGTGTTTAGTGTACTGTCACCTATGTGGTAATTCACGGGTACATGTTTTTTTCCAAAGGGGATAACGATACATTTCTTGGCATTGAGCTTGAGCCCATGGCTCTGGCACCAAGCATCTGTTTCTGTAAGGCCCTTTTGTAGAATATCCACATTGTTTGGGGATTCAATAATGGCTTCCAGTTTGCAGTCATCTGCGAACTTTGCAAGCCAGAGTCCCTTAGTGTTGGCCTATACTTCAGAGAAGTAGATGCCAAACAAGAGTGGTCCCAGGACTGAACCCTGAGGTACTCCACTTGTCACTTGTCTGGAGCTGGATTTGGAATCGGCTACTTTTACCGTGTGAGTTCTGTCAGTAAGCCAGTTGGCATCCCATCGAGTCATGTAGGGATTAATGCCCAGCTTACTAAGTTTATCTATGATTCCAGAGTGGGGGATGGTGTCAAAGGCCTTGGTGAGGTCCAGATAGGCTGTGTGGACCACCTTACCCTTGTCCATGGCTTTGGAGACTGATTCAAAGAAGTCAGTCAGGTTCAGGAGACAAGATCGGCCCTTCACAAACCCAAACTGCATGGGGGCCAGTGTTTGAAGATTGCCAATGGCTTTGTTTATAAGTTCCATGATAATATGTTCCATTGCCTTGCAGATCAGGCTCATCAGACTGATGGGGCGGTAGTTCCTGGGATCCAAGGTGGATCCCACCTTGTGGAGTGGGATAACTGTAGCTGCGCACCTCTCAGTGGGCTCGAAGCCTGAGGTGAGGCTGTGATTAAACATGACACTTAGGTGAGCTGCCAGTTCATTTTGTAGTTCATGTAGTACACAGCCTGAGATGTCATGTGGTCCCATGGATGCTGTATTCTTAGCTTTGGAGAGTGCGTTTTTTACCTGTGTGGCCATTATTACTGGAATTTGGTAATCTTTCAGTATTGAGATGAGCCCTTTAGGAGGTGAGAGGGGGGAGAAGTTTGCACTGAATCTATCTTGGTTCTATTTGGGATGGCACGATTCATGCAAGAGTGGATGTGCTCGTACAGTGCCTTAGTGTACATTCAGCAGTCAAACTTTCAGTTCCCGTCTGCATGGGTGTCATGAAGTTTGTCACTTCTTACTTGAGTAGCATGAAGTTGGCTTTGGAGAAGTTTTTGATGAAAGTTTCCTTATTGGGAGGTGGGGGTGGGATGTGGATGTCAAGGGCGTTTAGCTTATGGTCAGACCTGACCTGTTTGCACAGATGACCAACCTGTTGCTTCTAGAATACTTCTAAAATCCAACCTTTTCCAAAAACTTACAGATGAAGCCAAGGCCTTTGTATACTGAGACATGACTCTACCTGGAATTTTGTTTGTTGTGGTGGGGGTAAATAAAAAAAGTAATAACATGAGACAACCATTTGGATATAGTCTGGTTTGACACTGGTTGTCCTTTCTACTTATTTTCATGAGGAATTAATAACTGATAAGAAGTTCTGAAAGATTTTGTTCTGTCAAGATAGTACCTGAGTTTGCATGTGGGCATTCAAGGTATGAAGCATCCTTTCTCCCTCATTTTTAGGTTCTAGAAAGAAGGCAGGGAGGTGGATAGCTTGGCTTAAAGTAAACCCAGATAACGCTTTAGGCATACATGAAGGATTTGCTCTCAAAGGAGCCATGTATTTGAGGAAAATGATAAGGTTGACTGACTATAAGATCTTAGAACTCGGATACTCCTCTTGCACAGGCCACAACAATAAATATAACTTTTCTATTTGATGAACCTCAAGTCAACCTGATGAGGTGGTTCAAATGGTGCAAGAGTTATTTTTTGTAGCATAAAGTTAAGATCCCAAGGAGGAGTCACCTATTTTGTAGCATGCTTCATATTCAACACCCCTTTCAAAATATTTTTCACATGAGATTGCATTGAAACAGAGGGATACATGAAGAGACATGCTGAAATGGCAGACAAATGAACTTTGACTGAGGAGTAAGACAGGCTATAGGATAGTAACTCTCATAAATAATGTTAAAAGCAGAGAAACACTAGCTTTAAATGAGTGCTGGTTCTTTTCTCTGCACCAATTACAAAACTGTTTGCATTTGCAAGTATATACTTTTCTAGTAGCAGGCTTTCTTGCCTATGTAAATACCTACAGGACAGCCTCAGAAAAAAGTGCCTAAAAGGCACTAAAAGTCTACCAGCCATACAATCAGTTGAAGTTGTTTGGGGTTGGGATGTATCAAACACCCCTGTTCTTGTGTCAGTAGATCCAGACTGTGAGGTAAACAAAAGCAAAATATATAACTAAAATAAAATAAAATAAATATTTAGAATATATGTTCAAATCTAATAAATAAATTATAAGCCAGAAATAAAATCTGCAGTCTGACAATTTAAATCACTTGTGTATTTGGCTTTGCATGCAAAACTCCAGACAAAAATGCACACAAGCAGCTGTATGCATCTGTATATCAGCACCAAACCAACAAATCTAAATAACCAAGTGCTTAATAAACACTTCATTCAAAATCAGTAAAGTTAGATTAATAAACACAAATAGCTGAAATATTTGAGGCAAGCAAGCTTAAAGTTCATTTCCTTCAGTTGTCAATGAAAGACCCCACAGATGATTATAAAACAAAACCCATACATGACCCACATTAGGGAATTTCTGGGTGCAACACATTGTAGAGTATAAGATTAACTACCCAGTATGATATAGACAATGTGTAATTTTGATATGTATTTATAACCAAGTTGTTATGCATTTAAGAAATGGATTCAGGAAATTTTCCTAACAGCTTGGTTATGTTTGGAAACCCTGATCATAATTCTTTGCAAGAGATGAGGTGTCTTAACCATCCTGATGTATTACCTGTTTAAAAAAGGTCTAACAGCTTTTAAAGCTGTTGTCATCTCTTAACATATTACCCTAAGGAATGTCAATGTCAAACAATTTAAAAAATAATTAATAACAAAGACAAAATATAAAGAAATAGCTGTTAAATATTAGAAAACCTGTTCAACACATACTTCTATACCAGTAGTTTAATATACACATAACATATAGTTCTAATAAATTTGGTAATGCAAGCAATTGCATCATGCTGGTATTTACAAATGACATATAACTATTACAAAATTCCAGATAGCTGGTCTGACAGTATTTCCTTTGTGTCACAGTCCTGATCACTCCAAACAAAGTAGCTAGTATGACTTGACAAATTCAACCCCATTTGCACTTGCTGGAGGGTGTAAAGAAAGTACTTCAAAAACATATTACTAAAATGTAACATGGTTAAACTATTGAAATTCCAATGTCTTTAGACTATACTACATAATATAGTCATATTACTGAATTAGTTTATTCTTTAGTACAATGAATAAAGCAAAAAAAACCATACAGAAAATGTAAATGCTTCAGCAGCTTGTTCAACAGCCCGCAAGTTATGCTAAAATCAGAAATATTGCTGCATGTAGTATACTGTGTTTTTTTAGAGGGGGGTTACATGCTTGCAGGACACCACATCTCATTTTGACCTCTCTATTTCTTCTCTGGCATCAAGAATAGTTGTCCCTTCTGACATCACTGCGTACTGGTTTGACTTACTTAAATGGCTAACAATGCTATGGATAAATGGGACCTTATGTGGGATAATGAATCAGGCCTCTGCTAGCCATACCAATAGCCTATTATTTGGCTGTACCTCCCCAATTACTTTAAACAGACTTCAAATCTGTCATGTACACACTGATTTCTTCTTTACTTTTACAGTTATCATAAGTATTTGGATTTCACTTAATACTTGTATTACAGATTTTACAGGAGAAACTCTCACGTTGAAAACAGAATAAGCATGAAATGCAGGAAACTTTTCTTCCCTTGCAACTCACATTTAGTAAAATGCATCTAGAACCTAAAGGAGTCAGAAATTATATTAGATCTGTAAGCAAATAAATTAAAAATGTATTCATAGTTTAAATGTCAACATTAAACTCATAGCCTTCCTGCTAGACAATTACTTCGTGTCTGAATAATAAACACATTGCAAACATTAAGAAAAAAACAAAAACCCCATTTAAAGAATGTGGCTCATATGAAGATGTTCTTGTTTACTATAATGAATGTCCTTCTTTTACAATATAATTATTTGGGTTCATGGGTAGTTACTAACCTTGCAGTCCAGTCGACCACTGAAGAGTCTAGCCCAAATTTCCAATTGCTTCAAAGCACTGTCTGGTTAAGTCACTTGCTCAAGAACAGTGCAAAAGACAAAATCAGAGATGCTCTTTAAAACTGGAAAACTGGAGGTAGATAAGAGTAGACTATGTTAAACCACATAAAAAATAACAGAAAAATGGGTTTTGCCTCAAAATGTATTTTGTGAACCACAAAAATTGTGAAACTCCAATACCTGACAATGACTGACTGAAATCCTAAGGGATTTACCTGAGAAAAAAACAAAAATGAATAGAGGACTAGAGGCTGGATTAAGACTCTTGTTCCCGATACCTAAGGGAAAGGGTGCAACTCTGAGCAGGTCAGTTGACTAGACAGTGCTCTCTAAGTGAGACATTTTACACATACACACACACACACACACACACACACACACACACACACACACACACACACACACACACACACACACACACACACACACAGCTACAATCCATTTCCCACATCTCTCTCTCTTTCTCTCTCTCTTTTTCTCTTGCTCAGCTTATTGTCATGCTGGACTATTTGCAGAAAAAAAACTCCATCTCTCATCTGTGCAGAACACGTTTGCATTCATAATGCTAAAAAAATCTCCCATCTCATTTACTATGAGCACTCCACTAAAACCATGTACCAATTCCTGGAAGTTTTCTCATTTGATCAGACCTACTCTTTGTCACTGGTTGATGCCTTGAGCCAAGGGGATTGGATCTGACATGCAGAACAGGAAATGTTTTAAAGAGTCGACATCATAAAAGTAGAGCAGTGTTTGTTTTTCTTTGTTTTTTAATTCATGTTAAACTTTTATTTTCTTTTTTTTAAATTACTGTAATATGGCCAGGCCCCTCAGCAAGCACCAGGCCCTAGGTAGCTACTTAGGTTTCTATGTGCTAGATCTGGCCATGTATGGAACATTTCACTATGCTGGTTCTACATTGACATGTTTTGCTGAGGATTATTGGCTGTGTGGACTTCCATCTGTGCTGCTGACCTTGGGTTTCAAGCTATTGAGTATAAAATGGACTGTTCCATCTACTGGCAATACTATCCTGTTGAATATGGCAGAGCTAGATTAGGTGGCCCCATATCCAAGGTTTCCCTGCAGAAGCACATTTGCACTGTGCACAGCAATGTACCATGCATTTTGCATTTCATGCAAAATCAGGAAATAAATTAGTCAATTTATTGGTTTTCATTCTTCATGTGGTAGTTTTATGTGGTGTGAGTGTGTGTGTGTGTGTGTGTGTGTGTGTGTGTGTGTGTGTGTGTGTGTGTGTGTGTGTGTGTGTGTGTGTGTGTGTGTGCATGCATGAACATGTGTATGTGTTCATGTGGAAGCACATGTGTCTGTGTGTTGAGGGAAAGCTATGTGTGTGTTTGGGTTTGTGTGTATGGGGTATGGGACTTTTTGCAGACATGTTTATGTGTATGTAAGTGCATACGTGTGACCACACACAACTAAAGTGTGGTCCAGCTGCTGAAAAAAATGGATTCTGTGTCACCAGCATTGTTCATAACATCTCTGATTTTTTTCTAGGCATTTAAGCATTTAATTACAGAAAACCTTGCACAGTGTAGCAGAGCCTTCCAGCTACTTTCAATGCATTCACACCAACCTACACAATATAGCATGTCCGGTCATACTCATTTGTTGTCAATCATTTCATATGTCAGACACCTGTTCTGTGATCTGTATGCTAGAACATTTGTATTACTTTCAGGCATACACATGGCAGTCTTCCAGGTATCCCTTGTTGAACTACCCCACACCCATCAACATTTCCATATGATTCTTTAATGTATTTGAGATGAAATCCATTGCATGTTATCTAAATAGGAGACTCCATTCTACAGCTATGTGGCTACCTTTGAATGAGAATATGTTCGGAGAAACCTGTGCTTGATGGATTTGAGAAGTAGGGAACAGGGATGTAAGGAATCATTGGCTTTGTGAAGGAGTTGATTAAAAGAGCAAAATATCAACTTAGGACTGGTCACTTAATTTAATGTTATTACTTCTTAAATTTAAAGTGAAATCTTTTTTTATGGACTTACAAACTGGCATCACTTATCATTATACAGAAAGGATTTAATTCATTGTTCTCTCTATTTGTTATGTAGCCAAATGTAGTACAGTATTTTAATTTAATTGTAGGAAATGCATCAATATCTCCTTGTATAGAAAAAAATGAATTTGTCCTCTGTTACTTATTTAGCTAAATACAGTACTTTAATTTACATCATTATTAATTTAAAAATAGATATATATCATGTCTGTTGTTTCCGTACTACCTCTCAACTTCTTAGAACAAGAAATCGGGAGAAAGCGACAAATAATGGGGGACAAAGGCCAAAAAATAGGGATACTTTTTAAATATTGCTCTTTCAAACTTAGAAAGTAGATAGGCTAACATGTTTTGCATTAGCACAAATTTTCTGAAGGATATGAAGTCTGAAAATCAAATGTCTGCCATTATTTTCTGACTTCAAGTCATCAATGATTTTCCAGTGATTTGCAAGAAAACTAGTTTTATGAGAAATAAGCCAAAAATATTAGTCAAAAATTTAGACATTCTGCGAAAATCTCGACAGTTGAGCTTCACAAATTCTACCCTTACTAAAAGTATAGCAAAATCTTTTTTTGTGTGTGTGTTACAGTTTGTTGTATTCATTACTCAATATGTGCAGTATACTTGACCAAAAATCTACACATAAATGTTTTTTTGGACCTAACATAATATGATGGTGGACACAAAACTTAAACAAGCAGAAAATGAATTTTTTTATGCAAAATATTTAAGGATATGAAAAATTAAGGACTCAAAACCCTTTACTGTTCATATTAAAGAAGACATCTGAAGGAGACATAGAAATTATACTGAGTCTCTAAACATATTTATGGACTGTCTAATAGCTGGAAAATGCAGATGATCAGTGGTGTCAGGTTGTCATTTCTAGATCTGATTTGTGTTAAAATAGGAAGACTGAGATCTGACAAAATATTTTGAAATACCTAAATCTATTGTCACAGTGTCTGTTTTCCCTTTCATTTAGATCCAGATATTGCAAAGAATGATGGAGTTTATTCAAGATATTTTACATCTTTCAATGGAAATGGTCGCTACAGTTTAAAAGTTCGAGTTCAAGGAAAGAAGACCACCAGGCTAGCAAATCGGAGGCAGAATCGTGCTGCATACATACCAGGATATGTTGACAATGGTAAAATTATATATAGATGTTCTATATTTCAAGACCCATGTGTAGTATGTGATTCTTTTTCATATGTATTTATCATGTACAGTTTTAAGAATATGATTACTACAGGTGCAGTGTACAGGAACATAATCACTAAGCTAACATTTGCTTTGAAATTGGATCTAATGTATAGGATAATCTAGCAATGGCTCCAAGTTGCTGGCAATTTTTTATATGTTAAGAGGGAGTTTGTTCCAACTGTGAGATACTGAACATTTTTATAGTACTTTTCCCAGTGTTTTATTGGGTTTGTATATCTGAAGAAGATGTTGGCGTGTGCTATGGAGTGGGTGAGAAGGGGTATAGAATGAGACAAGATTGGATAGGGAGGAGCAGGCTGAGGGCTTGTTGAGTAAGAAGTGAGTTATGTGGAATTGGGAAAGTTGAAGTTGATGGTGGAATTCGAGCCATTATAGGTTCTTTAGTGCCAGGCAGTGGTGCGAAGTATAGAATAGTTTTGCTGCAATTTTGCAGTTCTGTTGTTTGCCTGTTTAGGCTTAATGATTAATGTAGATTCAAGATTTGTTAGGATTGGTGCAGCATAGAGAAGGCATGGAAGTAGATAAGCTTGAGACACAGTAAGTCTAGAGTCTAAAGTAAGGAATGTTTTTTTCCTATAGAGGAGACCTAATTTTTGATTAGTTCTTTTGATCAATTGTTGGACCTGGAGGTTAAATTTTAATCAGTCATCTATTATGACACAAAGGATTTTTGTGTGGGGTTCTACATTTATGATAGTTTTATCTATTGATGAGATGGTAAAGGTGGGTTTAAGGTGTGAAAGTGATTTTGGAAGAAAAAGTAGTAGTTTAGTCTTTTCACACGTGCTTGAACCACCAAAATCTGTTCTCTTTGATCTGTTCTGCAATTGGAGCAACTTTGGCTTCAGCTGTTATGCCCTCATTTCTTCATCTGTCCCACAGTGTGCATCCCACCACCCTTCTCAGGCACTTGATCTCCATCACCTCTAGCTTCCTCATTTGCTCTGCCTTTACTGCCCAGTTTTTGTACCATACAGTAGTACTGGTCCCATTACTGTTTCGCACACCTTACTTTTCAGCTTCTTTGGCATTCTTGTGTCATACACTACACCTGACACTATTTGCCAGTTAGTTGCAGCCCCTTTGATGCTACATTTGACCTCCTCATTCAAACTTCCCTTCCCCCAGATATTTAAGCTTTTAACCTGTTCCATTGTTTTCCCTTCTATCTCAAGTTACAGCTTCTTCTGATTTCCCCAGTTTGCTGCCATTACCACTGTCTAATCTGTACATAGTTTCATCTCATGTGCCTTAGCTTTGCATTCCATTCCCTTATACTTTGCTGAAGTTCTTGCTCAGAGTCTGCATGTAATGCCACATCATCTGCATACAGTAACTTTTATGATCTATCCCCACTGACCTGTTTGCTAATGTAATTCATCAACAATATGAACAGCAGTGGGCTCAGAGCTGAACCCTGATGCACACTCAGTCCCACTGGGAACTCCTCTGTGACATGAACACTGTTCATACTTGAGTCATTGGATCTCTCTATACAGCCTGCACTAATTCTACCAATGTTTCTGGGATTTCAAACCACCTCAGGATTTAATGAGCTTATGTGACTATATTTTCTCAACAACTGTCTACATTCTGCTAGTTGAATCAAGTAAAATTTTTATATAATTCCTAAAAATGAATAATGCTGAATTAAAGTGCTGCATCATTCCCACCTCTAACTGTCATTTTTGAATGTTAGTGCACACTTTAAAGGTGTTTTAATGTATAATGGCAGTCACTACTTTTAGTTCATAGTTTATGCCTAAATGAGGTATATTTATGTGTTTAATGCACTGGTTATGTAAAATACACATTTGCTTACAATACTGCATTTCATCAAATGAAATGTAGTGGGGAAAGCTGTGCTGTCATATCACAATAATTTTATAGGTTTGGGAAATAAGCTCTAGTACTATCAAGTACTGAGATACTTGATGCCCCAGATCCTGTGTAGGAACTTATGGATGTCCCCGTTGTCATCTAGTTCCTTCTAGAAAGTATGGTTTGAAGGGCTGAGTTTAACTAGAATTAGGCATTTACTGTATAGACATGGGAGTCACTGAGATATGAAGTTGCCATTTTTCATGATATGGCTGATATTAATTTTTACTGGGGCCAAAAATCTTCTACGGTTTATGTCTTCAAGGAGTATTCTAAGCAAATGGTTTCAAACAGTGAGGAGTCCTTTATTACTCTGTGTGTCAGGCATATGTCTCCTCTAAGAAGACAATACAATAGAGAGAAGAGAATGATTTGCTGGGGCCTTTGGCTTTAAGGCAAGCTTTGATGCTTTTGAATATCTTTGTATGGCTTTCATGTATCTCCTCCAGCTGTACCATATGGTATATGAGTAGGTAGTATTCTGTTTCAAAAACATATACAAAATGGTTACAATTTAAAAAAAATAATGCAGAGGCACATGACCATAACTTTGTAAACGGTTTTACTTTTATCAAGGACTATATGTCTTTCTTCCTTTTCACTCATCCTTACACTTCACATAAGTTTTACTTGAGATATTGTCACGCGTCATTTACACCTCTAATAAGTCTGCAAATCCATTTCTTGTCTGTCTCTCTCTGTCTGTCTCTCTATCTCCATGACAAACACACAGATGACCAAATCCCAAATCACCAAAATTCATAATTTCCAAAAAAAAACATCTGCAACTTATATATGCCAAATTCTTTGACAACCCACATCATTTGTTATTTATACACACACACACACACACACACACACACACACACACACACACACACACACACACACACACACACACACACACACACACACTCATTTACACCTCTAAGTCTGCAAATCCATTTCTTGTCTGTCTCTCTCTGTCTGTCTCTCTATCTCCATGACAAACACACAGATGACCAAATCCCAAATCACCAAAATTCATAATTTCCAAAAAAAAACATCTTTTTTGCTGAGTAGCAAGCTCCCCTGCACTCCCTAACCCCTGCAACTTATATATGCCAACTACAAAGTTGCACCACAGTAGCGAAAGGACAACCTTAACTCCCTGCTATTCTTTGACAACCCACATCATTTGTTATTTATACACACACACACACACACACACACACACACACACACACACACACACACACACACACACACACACACGCACACACGCACACACACACACACACACACACACACACACACACACACACCCTGGGAATTATTTAATAATCCACGCCTTTCATAGTAGCATGGCACTACTACCACTACACTGGAATGAATAGCCAGAGGCCTGTAGTTATCTACTGAGCTTATTAATTAAGCTAAACTTGAAAACGTTCACACTGATATGATACTAGGCCCAAATGATCAAGCTGATTGAAAACGGGAGCCACAACTTGTTAAATACTGGGAAATGATAACCCTTCTCTCCTGTGTTAAAAGTGAATTAATAAACCTTACTTAAACAAAAGACAACAGTTGAGTCAAAGGTTATATATGCAAAAATGTGAGAGAGTGTGCATGGGAGAAGGAAACATTTATTTAAACACACTGGAATGTTTATACAAAACCTCTATCTAAGCGGGCTAATGCACCCAACTGTCAATAACTTAAGAGTACTGAAACGTGTTAAGTTCCTAGAAGATAGTCTGACATTGCAGATAGCAAATCGAACAAATACCAGTCACAGTGTGCAGATCACCACGAAGCTGTAGCCAAGAATAAAATCCCTAAGAAAACGGCCACTACACATTTTCTGTAAATGCAATTTTGCAAAAGAAGGAAATTCCTCCAGATAAAAATCCAATTTATTGAATGGTAGAAGAAGAAAACTGCCACAACATGTTTTCAGAATTAAAATATAAACGTTGCTGAATGCCACAAAACGTTTTCGTAGGAGTAACACTCGAACTTCATCAGATATGAAAAAAAACTTTCATGTTGTCACTTCCTTTTTATATCCATCTTAATTGGAACATTGATTCAATAAGCCAATTAATCCTTTAAAGGAACTTGCACTCAAGCACTTTAAATACTTTGAATAAATTCACATAAAATCAGTTCCTATAACATCAAATTTTTCACTGTAAACTATAAAAGCCTATGCAAGAGTATATAATATTGTATTAAAATATTCCATATGAATACTAAATATATTAAATACAAATAAATATATATAAAACATTTGTAATACAGTATAAAATATATGAAATAAATAAAAATGGACTACATATTCCAACAATTAAAGGCTACTAATACAGTGTGATATAGATATGAATATAAATGTCATATCACTAACATTATGTGTATTATAACTTCGCAGCTCTAAACTTGAGTAAAAGGGCAATAGATATGTGATTGTTCATGCCCAGAGATTTGTTGATGTCGTGTACACCTTGCCAATATGATATGTCTCTCTATATTCTAATTGGGTTTCCCAGGGGCCTCCCCTAATTTCTCTAGGAACCATTTCTACCACATGAAAGTGAAATTTAGCTTGGGGGCATTGAAGGGTGTGTTTGTATAAAACATTTCTCAAACTATGCTTCTGGATGTCATTCATATGTTCATATATTCTACGTTTTAAAGTTCTCTCAGTTTTCCCGGTGTAAAATCCTTCACACCCTTTACATAAGGCAATATACACTAGCCCCTGGGAATTACAGTTTGAATAATTCGAAGTAACTATCTATTTCTTCCTGGCTGTTAGGAATAATTTTTGTTGATGTGTAATATATTTGCATTGTGGGCATGCCCCACATTTATATGTGCCCTTAGATTTACTAGAAAATACAGAGGGGTACTTATTATTTTCTAATAAGTTTTTAATATTGTAACCTTTCTGAAATACAGTTTTAATAGTTTTCCCTTTTAAGTTACGTAAGTCAGTAAATTCATTGAATTTGGCCCATTCACTTTCTGCTATATTTCTAATTGCATAAGCATTGGCACTAAAGTTGGTAATGAAAATGTTATTATATGTTAAACCTGTTTCACATTCCTTTGGGCCTGTTAAGGATTCAGTTTGTATTGATCCCATCCCTAAAACAGGTTTAAATTTTCCTTGTCTGTTGAAACACACTTCCCTTTGTATATCAATTATTAATTCATTAGGATATTCTCTCTGCAAAAACATTTCCATAAGTAGGTCCAATTCTCTCATGAAGTCTTCTTCATTGGAAGTCATGCGACAAGCCCAAATATACTGTCCCTTAACTATACTCTTTTTTTGATGTAAAGGGTGAGCACTTGTATATCTAATGTAAGTGTTAGAAAAAGTGGGTTGAGCCCTGTCTCATGTGGTATAACCAAAAATAAATCTGTTACAACAATAGTAACAAATTTAAGAATCTTTTTACAAGTATTTGTCTTTACCCCACAATGATTTCATTTTTCAATCTAGGAATTTTGATAAAGGAGAAATCTTGGAACCTTGAGATGCTACAATGGGACTTAGAGGGGGGTTAGATACATCTTTATGAACCTTGGGTACCCCGAATATCGAGGGTACTCTTGGTGAAGTGTTTTCCAGGTATAGGTAAGTATCATAATCTATAACTCCCTGATCAAACAGATCTTTAAGGGCTAAATCTATTTTCTTATATGAAATATTGATTTTGTTAATAGATACCTTACTATACTTGGAAACATCATGTAATATAGAGTACATTTTACCATCATAGATAATTTTATCCATAATTATAATCCCCCCACCCTTATCTTTTTCCATAATCCTGATATTTGGATCTTCTCTCAGGGTGGTTAAAAGTAATTTTTCTTTCTCTTCCTGATTGGATACCCTGGTATTGGTCCTAATTTTTTTCTCAATACTAAATTCCAAATTTTTTAATTGAGGATGGATGGGAGGATTAAAAGTACTGTGTTGCTTAGGCACACTATTTAATAGTCTCATTGAATTATTTCCAAACATATTTTCCAAATTTAATTTTCTGATGAACATTTTAACATCTAAAATGGCCTGTGCTAAATTACTGTTCTGACTAGGTACAGATTTAAAACCTTTAGTAAATAAATTGAAAAAATCTTGGGTCACCTCTTGATTCCTGTAATTAAAAATAAGGAATCCAGCTTGGCTTACTATTTCATTTATATTGGAAAATATGTTTGGAAATAATTCAGTGAGAATATTAAATAATGTGCCTAGAAACACAGTACTTTTAATCCTCCCATCCATCCTCAATTAAAAAATTTGGAATTTAGTATTAAGAAAAAAATTAGGAATAAAATACCAGGATATTCAGGGTACCCAAGGTTCATAAAGATGTATCTAACCCCAGTCTAAGACCCATTGTAGCAACTTAAGGTTCCAAGATTTCTCCTTTATCAAAATTCCTAGACTGGTAAATGAAATCATTGTGGGGTAAAGACAAATACTTGTTAAAAGATTCTTGGGAATTCATAAGGCAAATTACACCAGATTTAAAGGTAGCTAACCTTAAATTTGTTACTATTGATGTAACAGATTTATTTTCAGTTATACCCCATGAGACAGGGCTAGCTTGGGTAGAGGAGGCTCTCAGAGACAATTTAAAGACCAGTGAAAATGATATTTATATTATTTTAGAATTAGCCGAATTTCTTTTGAATAACAACTTTTTATATTTCCAAGGCAAATTTTTTAAACAGGAATCTGAGGGCCAATTGTACCCCCATCTATGCTGACATAGTTTTGTCAGTATGGGAGAAGAAATTTATAAATAATAGCAAGTATGTTGAGTGTTGGAATTTGTACACCCGATTCCTGGACGATATATGCATTTTTTGGACTGGTACGGAGGAATTATTAGAAGAATTTATTATATACATAAATCAAAGTACTACATTTTTAAGATTTATGCATCAAGTGACCATTGATTATGTAAATTATTTGGATGTTTCTATACAAGTGATTGAAAGTGGGTTTAAATCCACCATATATAGGAAACCCATTTTTTCTAACACTTACGTTAGATATACAAATGCTCACCCCTTACATCAAAAAAAGAGTATAGTTAAGGGACAGTATGTTTGGGCTTGTCGCATGACTTGCAATGAAGAAGATATCATGAGAGAATGTGACCTACTTATGGAAATGTTTTTGCAGAGAGAATATCCCAATGAATTAATAATTGATATACAAAGGGAAGTGTGTTTCAACAGACAAGGAAAATTTAAACCTGTTTTAGGGATGGGATCAATACAAACTGAATCCTTAACAGGCCCAAAGGAATGTGAAACAGGTTTAACATATAATAACATTTTCATTACCAATTTTAGTGCCAATGCTTATGCAATTAGAAATATAGTAGAAAGTGAATGGGCCAAATTCAATGAATTTACTGACTTACCTAACTTAAAAGAGAAAACTATTAAAACTGTATTTCGGAAAGGTTACAATATTAAAAGCTTATTAGAAAATAATAAATACCCCTCTGTATTTTCTAGTAAATCTAAGGGCACATATAAATGTGGGGCATGCCCACAATGTAAATATATTACACATCAACAAAAAATATTCCTAACAGCCAGGAAAAAATGGATAGTTGCTTCGAATTATTCAAACTGCAATTCCCAGGGACTAGTGTATATTGCCTTATGTAAAGGGTGTGAAGGATTTTACACCGGGAAAACTGAGAGAACTTTAAAACGTAGAATATATGAACATATGAATGACATCCAGAAGCATAGTTCGAGAAATGCTTTATACAAACACACCCTTCAATGCCCACAAGCTAAATTTCACTTTCATGTGGTAGAAATGGTTCCTAGAGAAATTAGGGGAGGCCCCTGGGAAACCAAATTAGAATATAGAGACATAGTGGCAAGTAGTACTCGAAGCCAACAAATCTCCGGGCATGAGCGATCACATATCTATTGCCCTTTTGCTCAAGTTTAGAGCTGCGAAGTTATAATACACATAATGTTAGTGATATGACATTTATATTCATAGCTATAGCACACTGTATTAGTAGTATTTAATTGTTGGAATATGTAGTCCATTTTTATTTATTTCATATATCTTATACTGTATTACAAAAGGTTTATATATATTTATTTGAATTTTAATATATTTAGTATTCATATGGAATATTTTAATACAATATTATATACCTTTGAATAGGTTTTTATAGTTTACAGTGAAAAATTTGATGTTATAGGAAATGATTTTATGTGAGTTTATTCAAAGTATTTAAAGTGCTTGAGTGCAAGTTCCTTTAAAGGATTAGTTGGCTTATTGAATCAATGTTCCAATTAAGATGGATATAAAAAGGAGGTGACAACATGAAAGTTTTTTTTCATATCTGATGAAGTTCGAGTGTTACTCCTACGAAAACGTTTTGTGGCATTCAGCAACATTTATATCTTAATTCTGAAAATGTGTTGTGGCAGTTTTCTTCTTTTACCATTCAATAAATTGGATTTTTATCTGGTGGAATTTCCTTCTTTTGCAAAATTGCATTTACAGAAAATGTGTAGTGGCCGTTTTCTTAGGGATTTTATTCTTGGCTACAGCTTTGTGGTGATCTGCACACTGCGACTGGTATTTGTTCGATTTGTGGTTTTACCAGGCGCACTCCATTTTTTGTTTGGTGATTGCAGATAACAAACTTACAGATAAGTGGTCAGCTCAGTATTTTCCATACTGATACAAGAAAAGATAGAGAACAAATACCATGCTCACATTTTTATACATTTCAATTCCTCAGTTTTGTTCTAAAGCTTAATATGCTTTCTCTGCTAAATCTACACGAAATCCTTCTCATTATAAGTAATCCATAACTTCAATTTCTATTTCTTTACCTTCTAAATTACTAATCCTCTTTTCTACCCCCACTTTGTTTTTTGGGTTTTTTTTTTTTTGTAAAATTGTCTATATCTGGATGCCTTTGCCTGTATTTCTTTTCAAATATCTTTGGTGCTGCTTTCTTTGTATTGGTTAGTTTTGCTTTCTGTTTTGCATAAATATTGCACCATATAAAATCTCTTTTTCTTTCCCATGTCATATTTATTCTTCAGATATCTCTCGTTCCTCCTTTTTCTCCATTTTTCCATCATGCTGTGACATAACCTGTGTTAGACATTTACACTAAATCTTTTACTTTGCTGGTATTCCATAACTTCAGCTTCTATTTTTTTACTTCTGCTTTACTAATCTTCTGTTCTATGTTCTCCCTTTGTGATCGAATTTTTTGTATTGTGAAATTTTCCATATCTGAGTGCCTTTGCCTATATTTTTCTTTGAATTTCTTTGGAGCTCCTTTTTTGTATTTGTTAATTTGGCTTTCTTCTTTATAAATAGTGCACCATATCAGATCTCTCTTTCTTTCCTGTGTTCATGTTTCTTTTCTATCCCTTTCAAAAATCTCTAGATTTTGTCCTTTAGATTTTCATAATTCATCAGTTGCTTCTTTTTCCAAATGGCCTAAGGTTTCTTGGTCTATATAATGTTTTTCACATATCTGTTGTATTAATGAAAACAAATTTGCATTTGAAGATTTTAAGTTTTTCTTGTGCAAATAGTTTTCTTACCTCTAATTTCTCTCTTAATATTTTTGCATATATTCTGCCCGGAAATTCTGGGCTTCTTGCATAATAGTTATGATATATAATATTTTTCTTGTCCTCAATAGTCCACTCCTTCATCTTTATGGCTCTTTTTTGGCCTGTCTGTTTTTGTGATTTTTGTGACTGTTACTTCCTTCTACAACAGCGGGCCATCTTCACCTCTGAACCTAGCCAGGCTCCATTGTAGTAATGTTTCCATGTCTTGATGATTCTACACTGTTCTTTTTTTCCAATCCTGGCACAAGTGCACCTACTAGGATTGGACATTTTTTTTTGTTCTGGGACTTGTGCACCCGATTGTCTTTTTTTATTTTTTAACCTACTTCTGTCCATGATCTATACTATATAAAATGCAGTCTACATATCAATGTCATCTTGATGAGATTTTGTATAAACCAGGTCAAGAAGTTTTCTGTTGGGTGCATCACTTTAAAACAAGAAAGCCTTCAGAATAAGCCAAATACTTTCACTCTTTTTAACCCTGTGGAGGAATTTAAGCAGGAAATCATTAATTTTGAATATTTTATCAACACTGTAATTTTTGGAATGCATGACATAGGGGTGCCCAGTACATACATATGTACACACATACAGACAGACAGACACACACTGATGCACGGACATGAAGGCAGTCCCCCCCCCCCCCACACCCACACAGTAAGCCTTTCTAGTCGATGAGAAATACAAGAAGTGGCATGATTTACTGAAGAATCTAGACATAATTTTCACAAATCTACATACTGCTGTGAACATATAATTGACACCTGGAGCCACATACTAGAAGGGTTGATCATAGTTTAAGTCTGATCTGATTCCAAAAAAACTGCTCTCAGTGCAAGTGATGTATCTTGATGTAGGGCCTATTTATAAACAGCCTTACACCAGGGGTTGGATTCCAAAGGACCTGCTCTCAGTGTATGACTGGTCACATACACTGAGATCAAGCCTTTTGGAATCAGGTCCTATTTAAAATATCTTTTACAGAAGCTTTTTAGGTGAACTGTTAATATTTAAAACAGTTTAGAAAGGAATAACTGAATATGAAAAAAGGTGTATGCTAGTAAATACTCCTCTTACTTTCTAATATGTATGCTGACATGCAACTAATTACGTTTTTAAGTTAATCTCCTACGATATATATATATATATATATATATATATATATATATATATATATGTGTGTGTGTGTGTGTGTATATACATATATATATATATATATACATATATATATATATATATATATATATATATATACACATCTCTCCAAAACTTTCGCAATACTATTTTCAGTAATCAGGGATGTACCTAGCTATTTTATGCCTGGTTCTGTCCCCTGATCTACCACCACTTTCAACTTTGTGATGAGGAGCAAAATATAAATAAATAAATAAATAATGTAGTAAACGTAACAAATTGCAGCTGGAAAAGCAATACTGCTATTTATTACTTAATGCCAATATGCACTGTAGACTGATCAGACTCTGGAGGTAATAACACCTTATACCCAGGGGAGTCTGCCCCCTTTGCCCCACCCTAGTTATGCCTCTGTCAGTAATGAATCATGAAGAAAGCATTGCTTATTTTCTTTATGAAATATAGCTAATAGTGCCATTTTGCATTATTAAAATCCTTTGTCCTGCACCATGCCTTTATTCTGGCATATAGAAAACTGTAACATGATAGATACTGCACATGCAGATGCCTTGTAAAAGTTTCACTTTAGCTGTCCAAGTATGTCACATGGTGCAGAACATCACATATGTTATTAAATGATGTTCACCATGTTAATGTTATGCTTTTGAAACAGAACATTAGAATGTGTGTTTTCTATTATTATTATTATTATTATTATTATTATTATTATTATTATTATTATAATACATTTTTGTTCTGTAGGTGAAATCCAGTTTAATCCATCAAAGCCACCTGTTGATGATGATGACCTTAATGTCGATGTAGGCAGCTTCAGCAGAACATCTTCAGGAGGAACATTTTCTGTAACTGGAGTTCCACCTGGACCGCTCCCAGACAACTTTCCACCTAGTAAAATTATTGATCTTGAAGCTGAAATTAAAGAAGACACATTCATCTTGACATGGACTTCACCAGGAAATGACTACGATCTTGGGAATGGTAAAATGATACATATGTCTTTGGATGCAAAGAATATATTTTGTTTAGTGACTTCTCTTTTTATAGGTGACCTTAGTTTTCACTTATTTAATAGGCAGTGGAGCGTGAAACATTTTTTATATGATACCGTAGATTCATAGGTACTTACTAGGCTTTTGGTCTGTGTGGATCTTAAGAAGTCTAGCCTTACATTTCTATGGTAGTTTTTAACCCTTATATTTTGCATATGAATAGCCCAGTGACAGGCTGATCAAGGATATGGTGGAGCATTTACATGTTTCAAAACACAGCAAAAAGAGGAAAAAAGTGCCTCAAGGATCACTAAAACCAAAACAGTCGAAGCACTCTCTGGAACACAGAAACCACAGCTTTAAGAGTGAAAGGCAGCAAAATTTAATCCAGTTTTACTACACCAAAGCACAAAACAGTATTTTTGTCCTCGACTTGCTTCGACTGTTTTGTATTTACATGTTTCCCTTATTCAAAAGTGGCATGTGCACTAAACCAAGGGTGAGTTTCTTGGTACCCATCCAATCATCCAAATTAAATTTGACTAGAGTAAGAGAATTATTCTACTTTATGTGAAATGGAAGATGGTTCCATAAAAGCTATATCCTCCTATACCTATCACTCCATGTTCTATTTATTTTGCAAAAGAGATTGATATCCCCTGAATGGGTATTTATGATACCACTGGACTTGCGAATGTGTAATAGGTCTAACAGATCAGGGTCTGTTGAAGCTCTATAAGTGAGACACAGGTCACCTCTCAGCAGCCTGTATGATACTGTGCAGAGGGACAAGGTTTTAAGATGGTCTGCATAATTTTTACAATTTTTTTATCCATATCCACACCTTCTTGCCAAACTCCAGTTTCACAGACTTGATTCACTATTAGGCAGGCAGTTTTCCTACCAACTCATGTAAAATTATCATTATTTTGTATAACATATTAAATAAAATTTATTTACCTCAATAATTGTGGCATCCCTACTGGGGATTCTCAATGATACATTTTGGATCATTTATTTTTCTTCTTCTTATTGAGCTCAGGCCTTACCAACATTGCCTAAGAGAACATCATCTGCTCGGCAGATAATATTGCCTTCATCCAAGATGAACTGTTTATCTACACCATCTGTTCCAGACTCCAGAATGCTCTCTCCCTCCTAGCCAAATGACTCAGCAAAAAGCAGCACAATGTAAATTCATCAGCCAGAAAGGCCATGGTGTTTAGAACTGCTATAAGAAGAAACCTGATCCTCCTCAAATTGGAAATCACTTCCTTCTTTGGGGCTAATTTTAAAAATGCCTACATTTTTAAATGGGTGTCAGCCAACTTTATTTTACACAGCCTGCCTTCTGGTTACTGAAAATAACCTTTAAGATCTTCTCTACTCAAAAAGAGCACAGCCGCATCACTCTTTCCAAAGTCAGCTGTCTCTCTGTCCAGCACCATTCTACTCCCTCTCTTCTCTTCTCTCTTGCATGTTTAAACTTGTCTGCACTTGGGACACTGTCCCTCCCTAAGAAATATTTTGGGATGTTAACCTTTCACTCATTTCCTACACCTAAAAACTCTCCAGAGACTTCTAGAACAGACTCCATAAGATCCCATCCTCCAACAAACCAAGCAGCATCTCCTCCTTCTCTACTTATACATACCAAACACACACACACACACACACACACACACACACACACACACACACACACACACACACACACACACACACACACAAACACATACAAAAATTTAAATTCCACAGAAAGAATATTCAGATTTTCCCTCCCAAAAGATTGTAGTTGTCATTATTGCTTCTTACTAGAAAAATTACACTGGGTCCCTATTACCCACAGAGCCCCTTTTCTGTTAAATATCATTATAAATAAAATTCTAACACTGGCTACTGTTCACCCATTAAAAGAACACTCCAAATATGGGAAAAAACTATTGTCTCAGAAACAGCTGAGTTAATGACCAAGGTTTAAACTATCTAGTGGAGAAAAGCCTTCCCTAGAATAAGACCTGCCACATGGAACCAGATATTTAATGAAATAAAAAGCTATGAAACATCGGGAACATTCAAGAAAAATCTTAAGCAAAATATACAGAATGAATCTAAATGCACATGCTTTCGAGATACTGGCTAATCACTGCTATTTAGTACTAAACTGTATGCTTATTGTATATAAATAACTCAGCTAAAAATTCATTGATATAACTATAGCTCCTATGTGTACATTTTGTAAATATTACTAAGCTTGTTACTACACTCTGTTGTTATTTATTCTACTTGTATGCATCCGCACAGAAATGTATGCAATGATTTGCGAATGTTAAAAGTTCTTGCTATGTTATTACTATATTGCTATTATAAAAGGAAGGTCCTGTCTCCTGAACCTATTACGCTTCTTTATAAAAGTTGCAGAAGCTGTGGACGGTGGTCATCCCATGAAAACTACTTATCTAAACCTAACCAAGGATTTTGACACTATCCTCCATGATAACATCATTGAAAAATTAGGCAAACTTAATGTAAACTCATTGTCCACTGTATTGTAAGTTGGCTATCCAACATATAACAAGTTGTGAAAAATTGCTTGTGCCCTAAATTGTAACTAGTAGGATACAACATGGATCAGTACTGGGTCCTGTCCTGTTGGCATTTATTTGCAGATATCCAAGCCAATATCCAAGAAGTATAGTTAGCCAAATTTGCTGAAATCTGAGAGCTGGAAATGTTATCCACTCATCCAATGATATTTAACAGTTCCAGAAAGTGCTGGAATACGCATGTACCTGGTTACTGAAAGCAGTCTCAAGCTAAATGTAAAAGAATGCAGCATAGTAGCATTTAGCAAAAAAAGCTGCTCCCACCTCATATGTTATAAATGTTAATTCAGACAGTCATAAACGACCTGGGTACTTATGTGGACAACTATCCCTCTGTCTGTCTCATTTGTTCATCATGTTTCTACCATTAAGACAAAACTCAAAAAACACGCAAACGAATGAAGTAATCAATGTAACGAAAATAAAGTGAACAAAAACAACAAATCACTGGTTACACACGGCAGAAATAAAGCACGTTTAAAACACGTTTAATGAAAAAGTTAGCGCTTTCACGGATATTATTCCACTTCATCAGACTTACTTGTGTCACACTGTATATCATAGTCATAATAAATATATATATATAAATATATATAAAAAACTTGCAGAACATGTAAAATACATACGATTAATGTTTAAGGGCTTTAGCTTTAAGAAAGGGTTTTAAGAAAACCCTGTTGTTCAAACCCAGTGGTTTATCAGCCTGAAACTTTAGTATCCATTTCTGTTCAACAGCTTCAGTGCTGTTATTCAAGTCACCACCTCGTTTACTACTACCTACAATTTCCAACACTAAAAATGTAAACACATGATATACAGTGTGATTACTTTGTTATATATAATATCATTATTATTTTAATTTATGCATTCTATATGCACTTTATGATACATTTTATTTATATATACATTTAGGTTAATTTTTTCTATTCATCATATTTTTAACTAATTGTATTAGTGTGATGTAAGAGGTGATGTCATTAATCTGCCATGGTTGATTGGTTCTCATATTTTTGAATTTGTATTTATAGGCTCAGTTAGTTTTGTACAAGTAAGTCTGATGAAGCAGAATAATATCCGTGAAAGAGCTAACTTTTTCATTAAATGTGTTTTAAACGTGCTTTATTTCTGCCGTGTGTAACCAATGATTTGTTGTTTTTGTTCATGTTTCTACCATTATCAGTAAATCCTTCTATCTGACCCAGTTAATTCCAAGAATGCTTTTAAAATTCAAGGAAGTCATCCTACAACTGCACACTTCCCGTATCATAGCCATCACTGATTACAGTGCATCCTTTGGTTTGTCCAAATTCAAACATATCTCTCAACGTGGTTCTACTATGAAACACAGATTCATACAATCTACAATCTCAAGAACTGAAAACAGTGAAAAATAATGTCTGAAACACAGAAGGGTGAAAAAATAACTTTAAGCATTTTTTGCATAGAAGGCACATCCCCTGCTCTCCCTGAACCTGTGTATACCATTTCCACAGTCAGACCAGTTTGAAGAAGGAAGAATTCTCCCAGAAAGTGAGTCAGTGCTGGCACATACTTTGACGTTACACTGGCAGTGATTTCCTTTGGAAAACACAGATCAGAGTTATGTTCCTGTGTTTTTTCTTTGGGCTACTGATGTGCAAGGAATTTTACCTCCATCATCTGTAGATGAGCCTCTCAACTGACAGGACCCCAAAGATTTCTAACCAAAAAAATTAATGGTCTTAAATCCTTCAACTACTCCAATAGTTTAGCATGACTCTCCTTATATTCAGTTGCTTCCAGAGGTGTAGCTAGTCCCCTGCCCCACCTAAAAAAAGAAGAAGAAGAAGAAGAACAAAACCCTTCTCTGAAAGAGGAAAGGGAAGAACAGAAAATAGAACTGTAGTAAACTACAATTTATACAACACAGAGTGTACTACATTACTTAAAACAAAAACAAAATAAACAAAGAAAAAGCTAAAAGTCTTCTCTTCTTTAAACTATAGTAAACTGACTACTACTATTGATACCACAAATGAAGTGCTGCACAGCTCAGTTAAAACAATATTCTCATAACTTGAAAAGCAAAAATAAATACATTTAAATTAATAAAGTTTGTTTCTTCTTTTAATCTGTATCAGACTGCTTTCTACATTTGTAGCAAGCAGTTGCTACAGTTTATGCTACACATAAAGAGCTACATTGCTCAGTTCTAGCTGTAAATGTAATCATACTAGTAGCAGAGAAGATAGTTCAGAATAAGCCAATCGTGCTCTACACTTTGGCAAAAGGAACCATGTGAATGATGGATGCCATGAAACCCAGAGCTCAGAGATAGTCCTTTGCAAGAAGAAATGGAAGAGGAAGAAAAAAGAGGAAATAAGCAGTCAAAGAGAGGATCTTTGATGGCAGAATTGAATGGTCTGAATCCTGTAAACCAAAACCACTTTATCCTGAGAAGGAGTCAACATGGACGTTTTGAGAGTGAGAGTGAATCCCACACTGCGCAGTAGAAACATAGTGAAGTGTAGATTCTGAAGTAGAAGCTACTGAGAGGTAACGTGAATCAGAAGGTCATCCAGATAAGGGAATATTTGGAATACCTAAAGTCTGCAGAAAGCTACTACATGGGCTGGACATTGGTAAATACCCTTGTAACTGTAAAATGACCAAAAGGCAAACCAGAAAACTGATAATGAGAGAAAAAGAGAAATGTAAAACTTTCCTGAACAGAGAATGAATACAAATATGAAGGTAAATGTCCTTTAAATCCAGGGAAACCAGAAAAGCCTGGGGAAGCAAAAGAGAGAAAAAGGTCTCAAGAGACAACCTGAAGTAAATTGCCTTGAAAAGGTGTTGAGATAGGAGAGGTCCAGAATGGGCCTCCATGACCCCTCCTTCCAGTGAACCAGAAACATACAGAAATAAACATGTGTTTCCTTTTGAGAAAAGGGACTGGATTGCATAGTTCTGTGTTTCACTAGATCCCACAGGACCTGGGTAAAATGAGGAAGCTGGCAAGGAAGAGATTGAGGGAAACTGGAAAATGGAGGAAGTGCCTTCCAAGGTCTAAAATAACCATGTTCAATGATGCAGAGAACCCAGGTGGTTATTGCTGCCAAACATAGAGGAACCTGACTTAGGGAAACGGGAATCTGGATGTTAGACAGGGGCAGATTTATTAGGAAAAGAAGATTTTTTTGACCTATCAAACTCTGAGTGGGTTTATCTGGGAAAATCTGCTTAGACGCCCTCTTACTTCTAGCAGTTTGTCAAGGTAGTTTAGGTTGACACAGCTTGTCAGTGCTGCTTACGGACAAAAGAAGATGAAGGATAGTTCTTCTGGAACTTGGGTATAGGAGAAACAGAATTTTGCATGAGGTCCTGCATAACCTTGCCCTTATCCAGTTGGGTTTAAAACTATTCTGCAGCAGCAGTACCAAAAAAGATTCTGGTTATCTAAGAGTGAATCTAAAAGTTTGGCTTTAAGGTTCACAGGTAAAGCCTGCAGGCACAACCATGAATATCTCCTCAAGACAAAACCCAATGCCCTAGTGGAAGTATCAGTTGCATTATTGCTGCATTTAATGGAATGCTGAGTTATCTGAGAGGCAAAACTCAGAAGAGAGAAAGCAGAAATCTTAGAGTCTGAATCAGGCATGTCAGACAACCCCCACCAGGGAGAAAAGAGCCAGGCCATATGCAAGCATGATGGTCTGATAATTAATGGCCCTAAAAGCCAAAGAAGAAGTACACACTTTTTTTTCCATTAACTCTCCATAGATTGGCTGTCCTTGTCCAAAGGCAGTAGCTTGGCAGAAGAAAGTATGTTTGGACGGCTCATCTGTGGACATGGAAGCAACATCAGGATCAAATAAAGGACTTTTATATAAGTATTTATGATCCTCAGGTGCTTTATAAAATCTGTCTGCCTTCTTAGGGGGCCAGATGTTGAAAGTCGGGAGCCTGAGAAGCTTCTGTAAAGATATCCACCAGGATAGCTATGACTGGAGAGACCGCAGAAGGTTTGGGTGAGTCCATTTGCAAGAATTTATAATGCTTCTTTTGATCTTCTGATACTTGGGAACAATCTCACTTAATGTGTTTCATCATATGGACCACTGTATCCCCAAAGGATAATTCCTCAAAAGGACAGTCAGGGGACAAAGAATCTTCTTCACCAAAACCCAAAACCAAAGAAGAGTGTATTTGTGAGAAATATGCTAAGGATTCTTCACCTGAGTCCAACTCCTTATCATAAGAAACAGAATCCCTAGGTCTCTTAGATGGGGTGGATGACCAGGGAGCAGCAGGGACAGACAATCCCTGTGAGGGAGTCATGAGAGTATTAAACGGACCATGAGTAAAGCCTTGCCACTCTTTGTGAGGATCCTTAGCTATAGTAGCCACATATTTGGTTTTCTGTTTCTTTTTAAATGAACAGTTACATTGCCAAATATAGGAGGCTTATACCCCTTCATGGATTCACTGAGGGTACAAGGCACTTGTTCCTAAGGAAAATTTGGGTATCATCTTAGGCCCTTAAGATATATTCAGCTGTTGTTTCCCCTCTACATAAAATTATCATGCTGAATGATGTTTAATTAGCATAGCATACCAATGTACCCATGTTAGCAGAGGGCAAGCATAACTGTAGTGTTTCTGGCCATCTGTACCATGACTCAGCAAATCAAAAAAAAATCTTAATGTAATGTGGATGCAATCTCTCCCTAAAGTCTTCAAAGTGGTGCAGAAGGTCTGATTGGTGTCTCCATAAACTGCTATATTTATATCAACACTGCTTGTAGAGTGGGTGATGATACAGGAAACCTTCATAATTTCCAGCAGGCTGGGCATATGATGCATGTGCAGGAGGTATAAAACAATTTAACACTCTCTGTTACATCACACAAGAAGCCTGCTAGATTCAGATCCTGCTGAAGCCATGTCCATTTACCAGGTCTTCTTGGAGAAAAAAAGATAGCTAGATTATAACCCCATGCAATGCAAACACAACATGATGGGCATCAACAGGGATGTGATACCTGTCTGTGGTAATATAATGCACAAGGTCCATTGTGTAGGGAAGGGAAATAGTTTTACAGTCAGGCTTCACAGGCCCCATACACCCTACATGCCTTAACACAGACAAATTGGGTAGCGTTGTAGTGTGGTAACAATGGTCATTAGTGGGATGCTGAACTGTAGTAGTACAGCTAGGCTACACAGGCACACACTCAGTAATTTATCTCAGTGCATTTGCTTGAACTGGACTGGGACCAGTAGCCTGAAAAAGAAGCGATAATGCATTCTGTTATTGGTACAATTTAGAATCAATCCAACTAAATCACCTAATTAAAATAATAGTTGTACTACAAGCCCTGTTGTAGCACAATAAAAAGCATGGTCACCATTTTTAGGAGACTATGCTACAGCAAGCAACACAGATGTGTGAAGAAGGTTGGTATCAGAGTGTACTAACATTTAGGGAAAATAACATCAGACAGGATTACTCCTACCAGACACCAGCCTTGCAGTCACTGCTCAAGGGTGCATGGCTGCCACAGACATGTCACACAGTTGAGCAATGTGTGTGCTAATACCATATTAGCTATAACAGGGGTCTGACTGGATATGGTAAAACTCAAACTAACTGGGTACAGGAAGCAGGTGGGATCGGTTGTTTCCCTGTGGGTGGTTGGGAATCCAAATAGGGTACAGGGAGCAGGCTGTCTCAGTTACAGTCCTGCTTTGTCAGTGTATACACACTTTTGCATAAGCATACAGGACAGGTTACTGGAGATTCTGGAGATGCTGGGATTCTAGTACACAAAGCACACATTGTGTTGTTTGAGCAGGTGCAAGGGAAAGAACACTTGACTCACATGCCCATAGCTGCCACACTGTAATGTAGTGTCAGAACTGTTTCCTCATAGTAGTGCACAGTACTGCACTCACCACTAGGGTGCTAGGGACTGAGACAAGATAAATGTTGACTGCCATGGATGGTCCTGCTTAACCACACTTATCTTCATGTGTACCCACAGGTGTACCTAATCTGTCAGAACACCAGAAGAATGACAACATCTGGAAATGTTCACTATATACAAGTCTAGGTTGCTGCTGTAGCCCTATCCCATATGGCAGGCATATCCTGGACAAGAGTAAAGGAAATAAGGGCTTCCGGACCAGGTATTGCAGGAACTGGTGTGGGACATCAGTGCTATGAGTAGCCATGATAGGGCATTGATGCAGATATACTGCAGTGTCATTGATATGGCCCTTCATGCCAAAAACAAGGCATAGGAAATAGCATAGAGCAGGTTAACCACTGGGGTGCATTCTGACATGCTTGTGTTGATTTATGTCACCCAGGCACATCAAGGCTGCAACAGAGACAACCTGCACAACAAGGTACATATATTCTTAGCATGTGTTCTACATGAGCTGCAGAGTGAACTGCCTCATCTCAGGCTTTGTCCCTAATGAATGATGCACTGCTACAGTCATCCCTCTCCACAAAGGAGGAGCAACTACAAATCCTGGGAACTATTGCCCCATTAGATGTCAAGTCTGGTATGCAAAGCTATGGAATGCATCATCATGGACCTAATAAATAAGGATATAGGGAATCTCCAAACTCTGGATCCCACGCAGTTTGGTTTTGTGAAGGGTAGATTATGCCTGCTCAACCTGTTTGACTTCTTTGAGTCAGTCACCAGAGCTGTGGATGAAGGCAAGGTGGTTCATACAGCCTACCTTGATCTGGGCAAGGCATTTGATATCATTCCCCATTCAGGAATCAGAAAAACTCACTAAGCTAGGAATCAACCCCTATATTACTAGGTGGGTTGCAAACTGGCTTACAGATAGAGCCCACAGTGTGAAAGTAGTGGACTCCAAGTCCAACACAATGGGTCTCTGGCTGACAAAGTTCGCAGACGATTGCAAGCTGGGAGCTATTATTAACTCCCCAACTGATGTTGACATCCTACAGAAGGGACTCACTGACACCAATGACTGGTGTCAGCTCAATGACAAAAAATGTGTCGTCATCCCCTTTGGGAAAAACCCAGTTCCCATGAATTACCACATTGATGGTAGTCCACTGAATACAAAAGGTGTTATAAGAGATCTGGGAACACAGGGTGACAACAGCCTCTCTTTTGATCACCACATTGTCATTGTGGCCAGAAAGTCCATCTTTGTGGCACATCTCATTATTAAAGGTTTTGCATCCAGGAAAAAAGAGGTCATTGCCTCCCTCTACTCTTCCCTCATTAGGCTAATCATCGAGTACAATACCCCATTTGGTGTGTAACACACTAGACAGCTGCACCAACTGGAGAGGCTGCAAAAGTACCTCACAAAGAGGATCCTAGGCCTTAAACACTTGTCATATATGGACAGACTCAAAAATCTCCAGCTATTCTCTGCCTCATACCCTCTACTTAGAGATGCTCTCTGCTTCACATACAAAGCCATGTCTGATCCAGCTCTGTTAGAAATGCTACATGTAAAGAAATCCCAATCCCTCCACACCACATGCTGCAGTGACTGCAACCTCATTACTACAATCAACAGAAGATGCTGGTGGGACAGGTTCATAACCCAGAGACTGCCCTTGCTATGGAATAGACTTCCCAAACATGTCAAACAGAGCACCTCACTGGCACACTTCAACAGAAACTTTGATGAGTGGATGGGAAATAGAAAATTCACCCCAGGGATCACTGCCATGGCTCTGTTTGGACAGATGCACTGGGAACTAAGGTCAGGTGGCATGATGTCAGGGTAATCCTATGGGCAAGGTTTGTAAAAGCTCCAGGGCCATTAGCCTAATACATAACTATGAACCTATGAGCCTATGTAGCAGTATGTGTGCTAAACAGTGGTGGTAGTCACACACATACTGGCTTTCATCCTTGTAGAATGATCCTTGACAGCCCATAGTCCTGTAGCCATTTGTGTGCTTATTGCAGGCACTACTTATGACCCATCCACATATGCTAGTGTTGATGTCTTACTGTGCCCTCTACCTGCCCAAATGATGGTAACTTTTCTTTGCCAGTTTTGTTTTGTATTTGTGTTGCCATGGCCTATAGCTGTGAATCAGATGCAGCATGCCCAGTTTTATGAGCATCCTTTGCTGTACCAGCTTTTTGTAACACCATATTATGTAGCAAGGAGCAGACTACAAACAGCTTGTGACAGGTCTCCAGAGCATATTACAGTGTGCCATAAAATGTATCTGGTGGTTATGGGACTTCAGCACTCCAGACATGCATTCAGTGCTATTCTATGTCTACAAAAGTTATTATACGTTCTCTGTCTCTCTCTGCTGAAGTCTGGGGGGTACTATGGATAGGGATCATCAGTCATGGCTCCAAAGGCATGTGCAGAATTACCACAGCAGACAGCAGACAACAGCAAACACCATTATGAGTGGTCTACTACTTATGTTCATGGGTCTGGACCTTCATGGCCTCAAGGGTTATTACTATGCATCTATCCACAAAATGAGCCCTTAGAAATGTCCCCACATTAAATGCTAAAAAACTGAGGTAATCCAGAAGGCTCAAATGAATTCTGGTATCCCACCTGTTACCCAGAGGGTGACACAACTAACAAGAAACAGTGTACAAAGAATTAGTACAGATAAAATCATTTTAGTTAGCAGATCTAGAAGACTTTCTCTCTGATACCTTCCCTGTGGGAAGAATAATGACACCTTGTTGAAGTTTCAAGTAGTTTATTCAGTTAAGCAAGTAGATGGATGAGTGTTTTTGTTCTAATACACCACATTCAACAAGTCAGTTATTTGTAGGCAGTTACAGACAAGAAAAAGTTGGAGAGCTGATTGGAGGAAAATCTGGGAGATGGAGAAAACAAGGAGCCAATCCCAAAGCTTAGAGCTTAGTCCCTTAAAAACATGCCTGAAAGACCTATGTGAGTTTACCAGTTCAGCAGCCTGTGGAACTTCATTCTTAATTAGAAGGTTTTTATTTTATTTTTATTTTTAACAAATAAAACATATCAGTATACCATTATCCACCATTATAGAACTATAGTGAAGAAAACACTTTCACTTGAGCTTCATCAGGTCCATTTAATAGAGTGGTTTACACTTTGATCATTGAAAATGCCTGCTTTTATTAGGCTATCACTAGACTATATTAACCTGTTTTGTAACATGTAATATGCGAGGCTGTGTCTGCCTTTATGAGGCTCATATTCCTTGGAGATAATTATGAAAGCTTTATTAAAGAAATTTTGCCAGTTTGACTTGTCCTTATCAATGTTGTATTGCATGTAATATGATAGGTTGTGCCCACTTTTATGGGACCTATATCTTCTGAAATACATTATGAAAGATTAGTCTTCTGTGGTATAGCAGAAAGGTTTACAGTGCCTGCTTATAAGAGGTTCATATACATGATTAATGTGACCAGTCCCCATTCTTTTTCCTGATTAAGACAGACCTTTTTATATGCAGGGAGGTAGTCACAGAGAAATAACTTACAGTGGAAACAAGTCACAGTGCTCATTTTTACAGAGCTCATGGATGTACACAAATAGGAGGAAATATGTAAGTAAAGTATGAGACCTCAGAACCATTATAGGCTTTTCCTGCTTGTGGACTAAAAGTTCACCAAGTGGTGAACTGCAGAGCATAAAAAATGTGATTGTCGCTGAGCATAGGCAAACTGTGCCTATGGTGTAATGGATACAGCAGTGTGGAGTAGTGCCCTAGGATACAATTTTAATTGCACTGCACATTAAAAAAAATGTTAAATGCAAGCCAAGTGGCTAAAGTATCTATATCTGTTTTCTGTGGGGTATCTGAAGTGAGAGGGAGAATTATCCTAGTCTCAGAGCATGGTTCTATGTTGTTCTAGTCTGGGGTCTTCAATATCAAGCTTCTTCCTGAGTCTAGCAGTTAGTGAGGGCCCTTCTTTCAGATTCTTCCATTCTTCAGGTTCCAGGTGGTAAAGTCAATGCAAAAGAGGGCTAGATAGCTTTGTGTCTGGATGGATAACAGGCTGGAAACCGGGAGGGTTCAGGTTGATGGGCAGTTAACCAGTCTCCTGAGGTTAGTGCCACGGGGCCTGTGGTGGGGTTAGATAATATAAGAGGCTGATGTAATCAGTATGGGTGTTGGCTGTCAATTTAACTAGAAAGTTAGTGTTTGGCCTCCTTTTCTCATTCTTAAAAACAAAAGGAAAGCCCAAGTCCTAAATGAGAAGTAGAAAACATTTTCAAATAACTGAAAGTTGCTGTTTACATTTGTGCAAATCATAAGGTAAAAAGCATTTTCAAACTCATGACACTTATTTTTTAGATTTATACATATCTTAAGGTTAAAAAAGTAAAAAAATAAAAATAAACATAGTAGCTTGTTTCCCGTATTACGAGTTCACCAGATAAACTATACCAATGTAGGTGTAGTGATTCACAAATCTAAATTCTTGATTGTCATTTTCATATTAACAGCAGTGATTAGAGTTAATTAACAGTTTATGTCCAAATCCTGGTTAAAAAGTGCAGGTGTTTTAGCTGTCTGGTTTATGGTTTAGTTTCTTGAGTGCAAGCACACTTTTAATGGAAATGCTTGAGTTTAGACCAGGGTGGTGGTGGGCATCCAGCCTCATATGCCAGCTTAACTCCCTTTTTTCCTGGATAACATTTTTGTTTCTTTCAAATAGACCCATAGTGAGCTTGTCCAGGAGATAGAAGTGGAAACTTACATGGTTTGGGAAATCATGGTAGTGCTTCGCTCATTAGTTTTTGAGGATCTGGAGTCTGGTGGTGTGCCACCCTGATTTTGATCTTGTTTTCCCTGTGTAAAAACAACTGCATCCATTACAATGTGCACTGTATATCACAAAATCAGTGCTGCATTTATCAGAACAAGGGCTGTTGATTTTTCTCCCGAGTACTGGACAAAATAAATAGTCCTTGTTGCTCATGTATTTGCAGTAAGTGCAAAAGGGGGGGGGGGCACAGGGGTAAGCTCCACTTCTATCTTCCTCTAGTCTGAATTTGCAATCCACCTAGTCCCTAATATTCCTGGCTCTCTTGAAAACCAAGCAAGGATAGGGTCCTAGGAGTTTTTCCAGTTGTTTATTGTCTGTAATCACCACCCAGGTATTGCTCATTATCTTTCAGATTGTTTTGTAATCTACTGTAGAAGTGGCTGCCATGCTTCTTTTTCTTTGGTCCTCCTTTTGGTCCTGGTGTTTGTTTCTGTTCAGCCCTAGAAATCTCCCATGGGGGGGGGGTCCCTCAAAATGGTGTTCTCTGCCTCTTTTAATTTTCTGATGGAGTTCAGTAATCAATTGCTGTACCCCCTAACCAGCAAGTCTTGGTGTAGGTTATTTTGATTAGTGATGAAATCTCTAACTTCTTTGGAGACACGTGCAATTATCATCCCTTGAGAGTTTATAACATTTCTCTTAGTGATCTGGGGAAGCATACATTTACTGTCCAGCATCATATTAACCCCAGCTAGTTTTCTGAACAGGTTATTGGAGAGGCATTTACTTTCAGTGTCCTTAGATATGGTTATATCTAAAAAGCTGACAGAGAACTTGCTGTGAGAGGTTGTGAATCTCAGGAAGCTAGTGGAATTATTGATATGGTAGCAACATTCAGTGTGGCTTCATCCCCCCTGCCAGATGATAAAGATGTCATCAATAAAATGGAGATAGCATTTCATTGATGCAAAATTGGGACTTTCTACACTGCCTCCTCCCTTTTCCAAGAGCCACATTGGCCAAGCTTGGTGCCACGGCCAGCCCCATAACTGTTCCAGTAATCTGCTTATGAAACCTGCTGTTAAATATGATGTAGTTGTTCCTAAGGGTTAGATCCAATAAACTTCCTAAAACGTCTGTCCCTCCTGGTCCCTCCTAGTAATGAATTTCTGTCCTTTTCATATGCCTCTGTTACAGCTTGAATACAGCAATGGTTAATCATCAAATACAAAAATCCATCAAACAGCTTTTAAGTGAAAACTAACAGTTGAATATGCTTTTTGTCATATAGGCTGATCATCATAAGTCCATTCAGCGAATACTCATAGTTGGCCAACTTCAGTACAGTATAGCAAACCTGCCCTTTCCCAACCATAGTGCAATCTTGGAGATGGCATATATAATTAGCGGGGGTGTGGGGGGCACACCCCTCACATAACGAATCTCCGGTGTTAATCTAATCTGCCTGTTGTGCTGCTTTCCTGTAGATGGCCACTTTATTTGGCCCTTATCATACCCGTCATTGAATATAGTGACCCCTTCAGTATGTACCTGAACAGACAAACTGAACAGCTGGAACACCCACAAAGGTTCCCTACCAGGAGTATTTGAACAAATCATCTTATAAGGATCATCTTAAATTCTTGTCTTTGTACTCAAACTCCTATATGTTACTGAGTGGTAATCTATGTTTGCATAAACGGCATCCTCAGATCCAACTCTGATGGAGCTTTCCTACTTCGGCAGAATGAACAAGGTTAGAAATACCAGATACAAGGATTTAAATTTTGCTTGCAACATAAATAGGAGATGTGTCTCACAGGGTTTACTATCAAAAACTCGCAACTGACTAGTGTGAGTGCTCATATTTATGACCTGAAATGTCATAAAATCTAATAACCGATCATTCACATAACCGAAACTGGTATTTAAGGAAAGCTGACAACTCAGAAATGTTGACTTTACGAAAAATACCCACACTTCCTGTTATGTGCTACAAACATTTTGCAGGGGGGAAAACCCCCCTGCACCCTCCATGTGGGAGGCTATGCCGCCCACACCCCCTGCTACTTATATATACAAACTCTGATATATATATATATATATATATATATATATATATATATATATATATATATATATATATATGTATGTATAAAGGAAAGGGTACATTTCCCGATCCTCACTATAGTGCTATCTCCATTCAAAAAAACGAATCCACAAGAGCAAGTGCACACTAGCATTCACTCTTGTGGATTCAAAAAATTAAAAAAGTGAACTTATGACAACTTGAAGACTGACTTTTGGCCTTCCAAGGTCGACTAAGTAATTTCTGACATTTTGATGGCAAACTGTCTAACAGGATCCCAGTGATGTGGAACAGGCTCCCCATCCATGTTAAGCAGAGTCCATTCCTTAACCTATTTAAGTATAACCTTGACCAATTGATGGGAAATTGGAAATTCGCCTTGGATCTGACCCCATGCTCTGATAGGCAGAGGCAGACAGTAACTATACCAAAACTAACATACCCTCACCCAACATAACCTTTAGAAACTTCCTAACTAACTTACCTCCGCCTAGTAAATGCCCATGATGCATGGGGACACAATTGGGTTGGATTGCAAGGATAGGCTTATTAAGGCCTTGGTGGTCATTAGCCTAGTATATACCTATGAACCTATGAACAGGATGTACATTAAGAGAGATGAAATAGGCTTAAAAGGTAGTGTATATTAGGTTAGATCTAAAGACTGAGTGTAAGGGTAAGAGTAACAATGTACTATGTAAGGTAGAGTATAGAAGATTTAGAAGAATAGTGAGTGGAGTAGGGTAGGATTAAGTTAGGGAGAGGGAAGATGAAGTGGAGTGGGAGTGATAGAGGAAAGTTGTGAGTGGAAGTTCAGAGGAAATGCAATAAGGGTAGGGGAAGCTATGTGGCACAGATATATATAATCCAAAGGTGTAAGACGCATAAGTAATTTTTCAGTTAATAATTGTATGAAATGTTCAGGGGCATTGAAGTAATTGAGTAAAAGCCTGTTACAATAGTAAATAGTTAATCCTTGGTGGATTATCTATGAGAGTCAAAACTATGACATTAGAAGAAATCTATGTAATATTTCTTTAATGGTTTCCTAAAATCTTTGAGGGAAATATGCTCCCCAATGTACTGTGAGATTTTGTTCCAGTTTTCTAGTATACTTTTGGTGAATGTTTTCTCAGTACTGACTAGTGTAAAATGAGGCCTATAAAAGAGGTTTGTAGCCTAGTTTCTATAAGATTAAGACTACGAAGTAAAATATTTTTAAGTGGGGGCATTAGCTACCATTCAGTAATTTAAGGTCTTATATCACAGAAAAACATTTATGTTTCTTTAGGAATTTTTGTTGTTGTTGTGTCTTTTGGCTTTTCCCAGTTAGGGGTCGCCACAGCGGAACTCCGGTCCGCTACTGATTGGTAGTTGATTTTTACGTGCCGAGTTACCAGCCCTGATGCACAACCTTCAAACGAAGGTGCGCCCATTCACACATGTCTCCACGTAGAAGATGCTCTAGTTGAGAATCGAACTGGACAGCATCTTACTGTGAGGTGACAACGCTACCGCAGCACCACCACCACCGTGGTATGTTTCTTTAGGATTAAACAGTGATATTCAAAATGCGGATTGAAATGTATAAAGAGCAATATCTTAATCTCTCTCCACTGGACTAGTGAAGTATTTCAATGGTAATGCAGTGCAGTAAGTGGGAGTGCATATTCTATCTTGGGGAGAAGAACAGTAATGGCAGTGACTTATCTGGCTTCGTTTGTCAGGTGCTTTGAGATTTTGTATGTTACTTTTGAGTTCAGAATGCATTTTTGAGTTTGAGTTTGAATGTGTGGAGTCACTGACAGAGAAGCATTCATTGTAAGACCTAGATATTTTTGTTTTGTGACAAAGGGGAATGACTGGTTGTAGGATTCCAAGATGTGAAGTGGTCGAGATTTAGATAGCTGCTCATTAGTACCACAACTGTGAATTTATTTTGTTTGTTGATATGCATTCACTTCCACAGGTGCATGAAGTCATTCTGTAGATTTGTTTGTGTGATGTAAATGGTCTGGTGATGATGATGTAAACTCCATATAAGATGATGTTGAGGTTGGGTACCTGCCATGGAAAAAGTTCATATGGCCTATACATACATATATACACACACACACACACATATATATATATATATATATATATATATATATATATATATATATATATATATATATATGTATCTCATACCTATGCAAGGCTGCTTTCACTTCTACTTTTATATTCTCTACTGTATAAACTAAGGTATTTTGAAAATACTTTCTGACAGGTTTTGTAAAGATTTAGTGAAATGTTATTTTGATCTGTAAACTGTATAATGTATTACAGATTTTTAATGATTTGTTTAAATTTGTATAATGTCTTATGGAGCTTTTCTCCCCAGGACTCCATTGAAAACAGGCTCTTCTAAGCCCAGTGGATTTTCCCGGTAAACAAACTGTAAAATAAAATATATATTTATATATATATATATATATATATATATATATATAGCTATACATACATACATATACTGAAATTCAACATTTCAGTATTTCGAGATTGTCCAATGAATCCATATATATATATATATATATATATATATATATATATATATATATATATATATATATATATCTGTTTCCGCCATTGTTTTTTGTTTAGTTGTTTAGTTGATGATAGTATTTAGGTGGGTGCTTCATGGTCATGGTTGAAGTTGTAAAGGCGTCCACGACTTAAAGCAAATCTCGCACAGCAGGGAAAGAATAGCATGGTATCTTTAAGGTTAAATAATGTGTTGCCCAATGAAAGGTTTCTTTTAAATGAGTACTAAGTATTAGAATATTGGAGCAGTTTACTATGAGTTACTAAGACCCTATGTTTACGTTTATATTGGAATATTGGAGCTGTTTGCCAGGATTTACTGAGGCCATAAGTTTAACTGTATAAATATTATTGCTGATGGCTCAATCTGCAACTTAGTAGCATATTGATTGCATATGTTTCGAATTTTATGAGATGGTTTAGTTGGATTACTTTTTATTTGATGTTTTATCTCTCTCTCTGTATATATATATATATATATATATATATATATATATATATATATATATATATATATATATATATATATATATATATATATATATAGTTGTGCATATTGTCACATTGACAGTTGGCTGACCAACACATGGTTAAGCCCAACACATCAAGCATTTGTGTTTGCCAGTCATACTTCTGCACGGAGGATAGTTTTGATGGAACAGGATTCAATGAAAGGGGCTCAGTCACTGGATGGAAAACATTATGTACATTCAGAAGATAAGAACATAATTATATATATATATATATATATATATACATATATATATATATATATATATATATATATATATATATATATATATATATATACATATCTATATATCTATACATGAGTTTGTGCAAAATAATTGAAGACTGTAAGGTCGACACCTGTTCTGTTTGTTCGACACATTGGAAAGTCTCAAGTGGCAGTACAAGATCACTGTAATAGCATGAATGAGAAATTTGGTCTTTCTTTGCTATTATGTGATCTCAGAGTAGGTATGCAAAAGCAGCATGGATTTGGGGACTGAAAAATTATTTTGGAGATTTATACTCTGGATTGTTTCTTTGCAGCTTGTTTGTAGCACTGTTGATATTGTGAGTGATGCTCATTTTCTTTCAATTAAAGGTGCTCCAATATTTTGTGGACTGATGATTTTAAATGTTTTACATCATAGACCACTAATCCACAAAATAATGTAGTTCTATTAAACAGAATGAAAGAAATAGTGGTGCACACTCTTCTTGTATACAGATGAAGCAAAAGAACATATACAGATGACCTTCATTGTTAATCCAGCAAAGAAAAATGTCATCCGTGCAAAGGTACTTTCAATCAGCTTCCTTCTTTCTGGATTTCTTGTAGAAGATGTCCAGGCTTCTTAAGGTTATTTAAGAATGTCTTCCCTTTGGCTTCATTACTCACTCCAGAATTGTTCATACAGACACAGATCCCTCCCCCACATCAAAAGGACACTACCAGAACCTTAACTGGTGTGGGACAAAGGGGGCATGATTGCAGTTGCGAGCATTCATTTATGAAGCTGCAAGTCAATATATTTAGTAGATGATAAACATTACAACCACTCTGAGCTACAGTTAATTTCTGACAAAGTTCCATAACTTACAGTTTCCCAGGGAGATTTCCCCAGGGAGCCAGATCACCACCTAGCAATGGCTGTAGACAACTTTTGTGACTAATATGATTATACCCCTCCTTTTATGCACCATTTTACTACAAAAATTGCTCACTGGCAACAATTCCTGTGGTAAAACTGTCTAGCAAATATAAAAATAGTGTAGCTGCCTGAACTAAAGAAATGATACTGTTTATACTAGTTACAATACTATGCTATTTATAACAATATTATTTACATTATTTACTTTAGTTTTGTACCATTTGAACACATCATAGGGTAAGTGCTATGTTTGACCCCACCCCCCCCAGCTTGAGTCTCTCATTTTCAGGTCCACTGGATAGGCTGTGAGCCCTAAATAGGCTATCTGCATTGTAATGGGTTAAACCTGACCAATGTGTTGTAGTAAACTGGAAAGGTGGCAGATAAAGTGCCAACTAATAACATTTATTGTTATTATCCTGTTGCTTATGTGACCTCCTGAGAGAACCATGGCCTGCCACTAACATAAAGCTCCTGCTAAGTCAATATTCTAATGAAGGGAGTTTTGATTTAATCACCAGGCTTGCCCTCTTGATAATAGAATATTTGGTCTCTGTTCTACTTAGCTTGCCACTTAAAAAAACATAGGAGGTGTTCTTTTCCTTCAAAGTTCTAGGCAACCTTTCATGCATCAGTATAAGTTATGAAGGGTTTACTGAAATCAGATCTTGATCATATCACTTCCTTCAGCTGTTTCAAAGCATTATCTGCTTGGACATCCAATTTTTTAAAGGACGTCTTCTCCTTTGTTAGATATCTAAGAAGGTGTGCTATAGATACAAAACAGGATACAAATTCTCCATGCTACTTAGCTAACCTGAGAACACCTGTACTTGCCTATTTTTCTAGCTTTTCTTTCTGGGGTGTGGCAATTCCCCTCCTTATACCATATTTTACTTATTATAAATATTTAACTTCTGTTTGCCTAACTTGCTGTTAGAGACAATAACTACCCACCTAGCGTATTTCAAAGAATCTAATGTGACTTGTACCATAGCTAGATGGATGTGTAGTGTATTATGAAGGCATTGCTTAGATAAGCAGCATTATATCTGACTGGGGGCTATAGGGCTCTATCCATTAAGGCTTGAAATATCCCAGAGGACCATGTAACCTAATTGAAGGATAGTATACTGGAATAATCCCTCTGGAGTTAAAAAGGTTGTCTTTTCCTTGGCTTCAGCTGTTAGATGGATTTGCTAGTACCACTGTACCACTTTGTTAGATATAACTTCATCAAAAATCTAGTTTTTATCAGCATTTTCATTAGTTCATCTACTCTTGGCAAGGATAGCTGTCAAAATTTTGAAATGCTGTTTAACACAGGAAAGTAGCTGCCTTTGTAGGCCATTTTAAGTCAGGCCAATGACCCTTTTGGTGGTTGAATTAATCTAAACTATCTGGTGCTAGATTGGTCTTACCTATCCCATGGTCAATAATGTTATATAATTATATATTGCCTCTAGTGATAGCAACTGGGATCATATCACAGATAATTCGAGAAGACCCATACTTGGGATAAAGCATTTAGGAGCTGCCTCTATTCATAGTGCAGGGGATGGTCCAGGGGTACATTTTGTATTACCTATCCATAGATACAAATTGCATTTTAATATGGACAGGGATGAGATTTGTTTTACTTGAATGGGGAGTCTGTACTAGAGCAGTGATAATCTTTGTTTTTTTTCAAAACAGGTTTATTGTTTTAACATATAAGAGTAATATCATAACAATTTTATACAAGTAATTAAAAATAGATATTATTATAATATTCAACAAAACAACTAAAGTATTTACAAAGACATCTACTACAATCAGATCAATTAATTAAACTAAAATACCATGCTATTGAAATTAGAATTTTTTTACCAAATTTTGTAAATTATCCCATACAATATAATAAGATGTTTTTCTAGTTGTTCTTGTCCTAATTGTGTTTATTTCCATATGGCACACTATATTCATAACATTTTTAAATTCATTGAACGAAGGAGGTGTATCTGAAATCCAATTTCTGGTTATTATTTTCCTAGCCACTGCTAGAATAGACCATAACAAGGGAAGCTTAACCTTTTTAACACTTTGAGGTACAGGTGTGTTGAATAATATAAGAGATTTAGAAATAATGAAATTATCTGTAAAAAGAGCCTGCAAAAATTCATTAATTGACTTCCAGTATTCTTTCAATTTTATACAGCCATAAAACATATGAGCCCAGTCAGCATTAATTTCTACATTACATCTCTTACATAAATTATCTTTATTATTTATTTTATTCATCATCAAAGGTGTATAAAAAGATCTATGTAAAATTTCCATGTATAAAGTCTCCAGACAATGGAAGACGTAGTTCTATAAGCAGATTTCAATATATATTGTTTATCTTGTTGATTTGGTGGGTCCCCATTAATAGAAGTGAAATAATTCCAGTATGAATCTACACTGTAAAAAGTTTCTTGTCTGATAATTTTATGTATGTATGAAAGTTTACCTTTATCAGAAACTTTATGTTGTAAATTTAATATCAAGTAATCAATCAGTGTTGGAATAGATTCTTTAACTGTTATAGACATTAGATCTATTTTATTAATGAGATGTTGTCTAAAGGTCTGAACCTCTAACCAGCAAGTTTCTCTTAGATCAAATTCTTGTTTTAAGAAATCTAGATTTTTAACTTTATTATCAGATATCAACTGATACCAGTACTTTAGATCATTATCTATAGCTAAATGAGTTCCTTCAGAAGTAGATGACAAAAGCATACCCTGAGTATACATTATAGGAATATAATAAAATTCCATTCCCTATACTTAGGGTGCATGAATATAAAGTTACGATAGCTAATAATAATGTTTAATGGGTAACAAACCATATGTTTAGGTGTAATAGGTGAAGTACAAAATTCCTTTAGTAACCATAACATGGAGTTATTTACAATCATATTTTTATGTGTTAAGGAGATTTTCATGAAGTGCATACTAATTAGCTCCCAATAATCTTTCCATTTTGCAACATATGACTGATCTATTAATAAAGTAATAACTTTTACAATAGAAGAGATAGTATATAAATTAAAGTCTGGAAAAGAAATACCCCTTGAGACCAGCTATTAGTATGTTTCTTTAATGCAATCCTAGGTCTATTAGGTGCCCATAGGAAATTTCACATTAGTGTATTCAGTTTCTTGATAATTATTTTTGTAGGTAGAAGTATTATTGATTGTATTAAGTATAAAATCTTGGGGAATATTATCATTTTAATAATTGTAAGTCTCTCCTCCATAGTAAAAAACATATTATTCCAGGTATTAAAAAGGTTTTGTATATTAAGAAAACAGGTATTATAATTATTATATATAATAGATTTAATATCTTTAGATAGTATTATACCTAAATAAGTTATCTGACCTGAATTGGGTACATATTTAGTAAAATCACTAATGAGAATATTTTTTCGTGTGTATATATATATATATATATAGGTAGTATTTTAGTTTTTTCTTCATTGAATATTAAACCAGAAATACTTTTAAAATTCATCATTTTATCAAATAGAGACTGCATAGAAGAATTAGATCCTGCTGATGTAATTAGAACATCATCTGCAAAAAGTTGAATTTTGGATGTTATATTTTCATTTATTTCAAAACCCTCTATGTCAGTACTGTTTCTGATCAAATTAGCCCAAGGCTCCATTACTAAAGTGAATAATAGTGGAGAAAGTGGACATCCTTGTTTTGTACCTTTAAAAATGGGTATTTTTGTGAAACATATGTTCCTACCTTAATATAAGCCAAAGTTCCTTTGTATAAATGCTCAATTAGATTTACAAATGCATCTGAGAAGTTTGTGCACTTCAGTAAGGTAAACAGATAGTCCCAGCTTACTGAATCAAATGCTGAACTTATATCAAGACTAATAAGTGTTAAATCTTTCTTTTTCCTATTTGCAAAATCAATTAATGTTAAAGTTCTTCTTATATTATCAAAAGTATTTTTACTTACAATGAAGCCTGTCTGATCTATATCTATAATGCCGGGGATGATTGTCTTCAATCTATCAGCAAAAATACTCATAAACATTTTATAATCAACATTAAGTAATGAGATGGGTCGATATGAAGTACATCTAGTTGGATCTTTATTAGGTTTTAAAATTGGTGAAATAAATGTATATTGCCAAGATGGGGGGGTTATTAACTCAGTTTGGGCCAAAATAAAAACCTTATGTATTAATGAATATGTACTTTTAGAAAGGATTTTATATATCTCTGGTATAATACCATCATTACCCGGTGCTTTGTTTGATTTAAGCTTATTTATTTGTGTAATAACCTCTGTATATGAAATACTCTTGTCCAATAGTTTAATCTGTTGTTTATTAAGCTTTTATTCATGTTTGTGGTTATAAACTCCTTTATTTTATCTTTAGGTTCCATGTTAATGTTATTATGGTTAATTTTGTGAAAGTGATTTCTAAATTCATCTAGTATTTCTGGTATACTAGAAACATTCTTCTTTTCCTTAGAGAAAAGATTTCTTTGATATGGTTTTGTTTATTCAACCTTTTTGTTTTATTTTTAAGTCTATGTAAGTATTTGGGGCTTATTGAATAAGACAAAACTTGTATTTCTCTAAAGTTATTTTAACTTTATGA
>NC_056744.1:1382570736-1382778236 GCF_019279795.1 Protopterus annectens | reverse complement strand
GATGAATTAAATGAGTTATAATAATGTATATGTTTGGAACATAAGTTTTTAATACAGATTATTATGCTGCTGTTAAGTAGATTTTCAAAAACACTTGAATAAATGTTTCATTTTCTATGCCTTCTAAAATAAGACATTTACTTACTACAAGAAACTGCATCATTTAAACTCATTATAACTGACATATTTTATGAATTATAACATAGATATTTAAGTAATTATATAAAATAACTCACATTTAGATATTAAAGAGTTCATTTTCCTTCACATAGTCGCATTTGCATCAGTTCTACTTCCTGGTAGAGTGTTCTTCCTGAATCTGTGATGTGTCAGTGTGATATCTAGGTCAAAGGTTAGACTGACTGCTTTCAGCTTCTCTGTGAGAATTCTGAGAGTTGAAGCTTTTGAAGTAGCTCATGGACACTGTGCATGAGACAGCCCACATCCCAGATTGTCTCCCTTAACATTTTGGTGGGAAACTTATTAAAAACTAGTGACAAACATTCATTTAGCAGTGTAAATGCATCTAAACATGACAAAACCTTCACAATGTATTTTACAGGTTATTACAGCCTCTATGTAAGTGAAATTAAGCCCAAAATTATTAATAAGTAATAAAACTCAGTATTTTTCTCCCAACTCAATTTTATGCAAATCTTATTATTTACTGTGTCTATATGATCAAAAGCATTTCTATATATTAATAAAGAAAAGAAAAGAGAGTAGAAAATAAAAGAGTGTAAGGCAGAAATAAAAAAATGTAAGAGAAAGCTATAAGAAGTATATACAATGGAATATTACTTACTGTTTATATTAATAGAGTTAAAAATAAAACATATTATTTACTATTATTTAGTTCTAATTATTATTAGTTAAAGCATAACAGATTATTTACAAACAAGCATAAGCAGTATAATCAAGAAAGTATAATTAGGAATAGCATTTGAAGAACATATAAACTTTTTACAAGGAATAAATATGTTATTATTCTATTAATCATATTTTCATTACTCTTCTCTCCCTGCCCTCCCCCACCCTTTACCCACTACATAATCTAAATAGAATGTCATTGTTTAAACAAAGAAAAGGAGAAGAAAAAAAAAGATAAAGAAAAAAAATGTATCAAATTACTGACCTTACTTCTCTTTTTCAGAAAGAGAAACAAATTGAATCATAGCTTGTTATTAGTTCTTCAGATATTTTGACTGGTTATGAAACAAAACATTTCTTTGCACACAGAGAATAACTTTGATTAAATCTTTTTCAGAATATTTGTGGCTTTCTGGAAATGCAGGAACTATATTTAAAAGATTAATAATGAAATAAAATGATGAGAGAAAAAAACATAGAACAAATCATTTGTTTTTAGTCTCTTCTTCTTCTCTGAAGTCTTCCACTTAAGTTTCAGTTGCCAGTCTCTTTAATGAAGGACTAGCCCATTCCATTTCCTCTATTTTATCCAAAATCTTATTTTTTTTGATAAACAGTAAAGCAGAGTCTAAGTCATCAAAAATTTTAGGACCATCAGGAAGGAAGATTTTAAGCTTGGCAGGAAACAGAAGGTATGTTTTAAACTGTGCTTTTAAGCTCCCTTATTAGTGGCAGAAAAAACTTTTCTTTTAGCTATTACCATGGAAGAATAGTCATTGTCAAAATGCACAGTTGTCTCATTAATCTTAACAGGAGCTTTAGCCCAAGCAGATTTAAGAACCATCTCTTTATCAAAGATGATAGAAATCTAACTGTTACTGATCTAGGATAGTATTTCTTAAAGTTAGTATTAGCTATAGATCTATGTGCTCTTCGATACCAAAAGAGAATGCTTCTGGTAAGTCTAAAGTTTTAGGGAGCCATGTTGTTAAAAAGAAGTAATATTGTTACCTTCAATATTTTCTGGCAGTCCAAAAATCCTAATGTTATTGCGCCTAGATCTATTTTCCAGGTCATCCAGCTTTGTTTGTAAATGTGTATTTTGTTTCAGCAGAAACTCAATGTTGATTTCCTCTTCTTGGATTCTATTTTCCATGTCATTCACAGCTTCTTCTATGCCTGTCATCTGAATCTTCTGTTGTTGCAGGTCTATATGTAACAAGTCTATTTGTTTTGTAGTTTTTTTTCTATGAAGGTGTCTATTTTAGTATCCATTTTATCCATCTTAGCAGTAAGTTGCTGGATTATAATTATCAGAGACTGAAGTTCTTTCTTGATGCTGGAGTCTTGAGAATTTGTCTTACTGGAACTCATTTCAAACTGATAAACTGACAGGAAAATTTCCAAAGTGATTTCTGACAGGAATATTGTTAAAATTTCCTTTCTTTTTTAGATATACTTCAAGAACTATATAAAACAAACATATTTAGAAAGAAAATTACTCAAAAATTAATTTTTTAAGTAATTAATTCCTGTCAGTGTAATGAAATTGGTGGAGCTGAAGAAATCTGCTGCTATCCTGTGTTCATCCTTGGCCATGCCCCCCCAGTGATAATCTTTGTGAGATATACCTGTCCCTACAAACCATTCTGTTGATGCTACAGAAGAGGTTTATATCCCTAGACCAAGTATTTCTTATGCTACCTGGCTTGCTGATGTTTAGTAGGTCCAATAGTATTGAGTCAGATGTTGCCTTGTATGTCAGACACTTTACCTCTTACAGTCTGTAGGATACCAAGTAAATCAGACATATTGTTTAGGCCTTGTATCCTTTTAGTAAGGTATCTCTGTGTGCTTCCTAAAATCATTACAGAATGTATTTTACCATCAAACTTTGGAGCCTGCATATGAGGCTATTCCACTTGTTTTTGACTCTTCTATTAGTGAGAATAAATGTTTCATTTTCTATGCCTTCTAAAATAAGACATTTACTTACTACAAGAAACTGCATCATTTAAACTCATTATAACTGACATATTTTATGAATTATAACATAGATATTTAAGTAATTATATAAAATAACTCACATTTAGATATTAAAGAGTTCATTTTCCTTCACATAGTCGCATTTGCATCAGTTCTACTTCCTGGTAGAGTGTTCTTCCTGAATCTGTGATGTGTCAGTGTGATATCTAGGTCAAAGGTTAGACTGACTGCTTTCAGCTTCTCTGTGAGAATTCTGAGAGTTGAAGCTTTTGAAGTAGCTTATGGACACTGTGCATGAGACAGCCCACATCCCAGATTGTCTCCCTTAACATTTTGGTGGGAAACTTATTAAAACTAGTGACAAACATTCATTTAGCAGTGTAAATGCATCTAAACATGACAAAACCTTCACAATGTATTTTACAGGTTATTACAGCCTCTATGTAAGTGAAATTAAGCCCAAAATTATTAATAAGTAATAAAACTCAATATTTTTCTCCCAACTCAATTTTATGCAAATCTTATTATTTACTGTGTCTATATGATCAAAAGCATTTCTATATATTAATAAAGAAAAGAAAAGAGAGTAGAAAATAAAAGAGTGTAAGGCAGAAATAAAAAATGTAAGAGAAAGCTATAAGAAGTATATACAATGGAATATTACTTACTGTTTATATTAATAGAGTTAAAATAAAACATATTATTTACTATTATTTAGTTCTAATTATTATTAGTTAAAGCATAACAGATTATTTACAAACAAGCATAAGCAGTATAATCAAGAAAGTATAATTAGGAATAGCATTTGAAGAACATATAAACTTTTTACAAGGAATAAATATGTTATTATTCTATTAATCATATTTTCATTACTCTTCTCCTGCCCTCCCCCACCCTTTACCCACTACATAATCTAAATAGAATGTCATTGTTTAAACAAAGAAAAGAAGAAAAGGAGAAAAAAAAAAGATAAAGAAAAAAAATGTATCAAATTACTGACCTTACTTCTTTTTCAGAAAGAGAAACAAATTGAATCATAGCTTGTTATTAGTTCTTCAGATATTTTGACTGGTTATGAAACAAAACATTTCTTTGCACACAGAGAATAACTTTGATTAAATCTTTTTCAGAATATTTGTGGCTTTCTGGAAATGCAGGATCTATATTTAAAAAGATTAATAATGAAATAAAATGATGAGAGAAAAAACATAGAACAAATCATTTGTTTTTTAGTCTCTTCTTCTTCTCTGAAGTCTTCCACGAAGTTTCAGTTGCCAGTCTCTTTAATGAAGGACTAGCCCATTCCATTTCCTCTATTTTATCCAAAATCTTATTTTTTTGATAAACAGTAAAGCAGAGTCTAAGTCATCAAAAATTTTAGGACCATCAGGAAGGAAGATTTTAAGCTTGGCAGGAAACAGAAGGTATGTTTTAAACTGTGCTTTTTAAGCTCCCTTATTAGTGGCAGAAAAACTTTTCTTTTAGCTATTACCATGGAAGAATAGTCATTGTCAAAATGCACAGTTGTCTCATTAATCTTAACAGGAGCTTTAGCCCAAGCAGATTTAAGAACCATCTCTTTATCAAAAGATGATAGAAATCTAACTATAACTGATCTAGGATAGTATTTGTTAGAGTTAGTATTAGCTATAGATCTATGTGCTCTTTCGATACCAAAAGAGAATGCTTCTGGTAAGTCTAAAGTTTTAGGGAGCCATGTTGTTAAAAAGAAGTAATATTGTTACCTTCAATATTTTCTGGCAGTCCAAAAATCCTAATGTTATTGCGCCTAGATCTATTTTCCAGGTCATCCAGCTTTGTTTGTAAATGTGTATTTTGTTTCAGCAGAAACTCAATGTTGATTTCCTCTTCTTGGATTCTATTTTCCATGTCATTCACAGCTTCTTCTATGCCTGTCATCTGAATCTTCTGTTGTTGCAGGTCTATATGTAACAAGTCTATTTGTTTTGTAGTTTTTCTATGAAGGTGTCTATTTTAGTATCCATTTTATCCATCTTAGCAGTAAGTTGCTGGATTATAATTATCAGAGACTGAAGTTCTTTCTTGATGCTGGAGTCTTGAGAATTTGTCTTACTGGAACTCATTTCAAACTGATAAACTGACAGGAAAATTTCCAAAGTGATTTCTGACAGGAATATTGTTAAAATTTCCTTTCTTTTTTAGATATAGTTCAAGAACTATATAAAACAAACATATTTAGAAAGAAAATTACTTCAAAAATTAATTTTTTAAGTAATTAATTCCTGTCAGTGTAATGAAATTGGTGGAGCTGAAGAAATCTGCTGCTATCCTGTGTTCATCCTTGGCCATGCCCCCCCAGTGATAATCTTTGTGAGATATACCTGTCCCTACAAACCATTCTGTTGATGCTACAGAAGAGGTTTATATCCCTAGACCAAGTATTTCTTATGCTACCTGGCTTGCTGATGTGTAGTAGGTCCAATAGTATTGAGTCAGATGTTGCCTTGTATGTCAGACACTTTACCTCTTACAGTCTGTAGGATACCAAGTAAATCAGACATATTGTTTAGGCCTTGTATCCTTTTAGTAAGGTATCTCTGTGTGCTTCCTAAAATCATTACAGAATGTATTTTACCATCAAACTTTGGAGCCTGCATATGAGGCTATTCCACTTGTTTTTGACTCTTCTATTACCCACAACTTAATCTTTTTTTACATACTTTTGCACAACCATTCTCTGTGACTTTGACATTCTGCATAGGTGTATGTTAATATTTTCACCTGGAATTATGTCGTTATGGTGCTGAATCAAGTTTACTCCAGATGTTGTCGAGAAAACATGTACGTGTTCCTTAACAAAACCTCCCTAATCTCTTGATTTGATCCTTGGATAATGTGTCATCTACATGCAACCTAGGCATAGAAGTCAATTTTCCTTCTCCGTTTCCATCAGTTTCTGCCATTACTCTAACTACAAAGATATGTACTTCCTTATACTGTTTCAGGGAATCACAAGTAAAATCTGGTCTCCAGCATGGAATTCATAGGCCTTTGCATTTTTATTGTGCAGACCTTATTGGGTTGTCTGAGTTCCCTCCACGTGTTCCCATTTGATGGACATCACTACTTTCAGCTTGTCTTGCAAACTGGTCTAGAGTATTTTAATACTTTTAATTGGGGCTTTCTCTTATCAAGTTTTTCTAGCAAAATCTAACAGTTTACAAGAATGTCTACAATACAATAACTTAAAAGGACTGAACCATGTCAAGGCTTGTGTGACTTCTCTAAAGAGGGAGGTATGGTATTACTTGATCCCAGTTTTAACCACCTTCCTCAGTACCTTTTATCAGCATGGGTTTTAATGTTTTGTTAAAATGTTCCACTAACAAATCTGTCTGGGGATGGTGTACTGTGGATTTTAATTACTTCACATTAAACTGTTGGCACAGTTGTCACTTTATCTGAACATATTTTTAGTCTCTTGGTCATTGAGTATTTTCTTAGCTATCCCCCCTTGGAAAATAATAAGTTGTCACTTTAACTGAACATATTTTTAGTCTCTTGGTCATTGAGTACTTTCTTAGCTATCCCCCTTGGAAAATAATAAGGCAAATTCCATATTTCATGTAGGGGATAGTAACAGCATACTTAGTTGCATAGTCCAAAATACCAAAATGCATTGAAATCCACTGCTAGATTTTACCAATGGACCAGCAATGTCAATAGCAGTAAGTTCAAATGATACCCCTATAACAGAACTGAAATCAAATAATTTTTAAAATCTGGGAGAAAGACTATTGTCTGGCACTCAAGTCATTCAGTACAGACATTCTCAATTTTATTCATTACCTTGCTAAGGTCTGTACTTTTGTCTTTTTTATTTTCTAGGATCTGTACTTTAATTTTGTCCATCCGTACATGTCCTTCTAGTACATGATTATGCATTACCATCATTACCAGGTTTCTGAAAGGTTTGGCCACTAATAGCTGATGCACTACTTCCTCTCTCTCCATACACTGTAGAATAATTCAGTCAGTAACTCAAAGTATGAGTAACAAATGAAACACTTTGATCAGCATCTTCTCCTGTGATCTAGCTGTATTTCCTCAAAGTGTCATCTTACCATTGTGCCTGTTTAAAGTTTATCTGGCTTACAGAGCCAGCTCTAGAATTTCTTTATGGTACATCTGTCATAAAGCAGAAAACATTGCTTCCTCTTATGTTACTTGAGGCACTGGGATCTCAGTGTCTTCACCTAAGAAACTCATACCAGTATTTTTAGTGTTATTTGATGCTTCTGTCTTATTCCCCTTTTTCTTGTTAATTCTCTTGATCAACTTAGTGCATAGAACCCTGCTTCTTCTATTTATGGTTCCTGTATTTTGTCTGTACATGATTTTTATTAGGATACTTCTCAAGATTATCCTATTTCTTAGTATATAGTATCTTCTCTTTTTTTCATTTTTTCTTCATTTATTTCTCCATCTGTATTACTGTGAGAGAACACCACCCTTGTTTTCTTTTTCTTCCCAAGATCATTCTTTTTCTCTGCAAGTAACTTATTTTTACTTTTACTTCATTCCTTACTAACAGAAACATGTTGCCTAGAACCTCCCATTATTTGACTTTTCTATCTTACACTGACAGAAGCGGGTTTAGAACTCTGACCAGGTACTTCTCTTACTACTCCTACTACTTAATTCATTATTAAGTCCACTAGAACTACACAAGTGAATTTATTTTCTTATTGACATGTTTATCCTTTTCAATACTTACATACTTCTTAGACTTCTATATTTCTGGGGTTTCTGTTTTAGCTTGACAGAATGCTCAGGTTATGAATCTTTTATACTTCATACTTCCCATCTTTATTCCCCAGGAATGTTGATTTTTTTAATGATGGATTCCTTATTTTTATTTCTGCTAGTCATTTCTACTCTCTGCAACACTTTCAGAATACAGTGACTGTTTCTATTCTTTGGTTTGTAAAAAATTCAGCTTCTGCTATTAGATTGCATAACTCTTATGTGTATTTATATATAAATGCATGTGTGTATGTGTTTTTATCTTTCTAAATGTTACATGGTCATATGCTAACTATAAATTAGAAAATGTTTTTCAAAGAAATTAAATACAAATTACTGCAAAGTAAAGTAATTTGTCAAACAGTGTGATATGAACTCCAAACCAGAAACTGTAAATCAACAAACTAAACTAAAACCCAGTAATGTTTTACTGTGTAACTGAATCCCATAGTTATGAAAAAATTCAACTAATAAGACTAAAACAATATATAGACCCCATGCTTTTGAACATATTCATGAATAAACTACACACTACCCTAATTCAAAAAGCTAATGACTTGGCCCTAATCTGTTCTGTGAAATCCTCTCTCTCTCTCTCTCTCTGTCTGATCTCCAAGACCTTAAATAACAGTGCGTCTTATTGATTGAAACATGATTAAATAATTCACAACTGCTTCTAAACCATAAAATATGAAATTACTGCTCTTTGCCCCAAAACACATCTATATCAAACAATATTATTAAGTATCATCTCTGGACACAACACCATGGCAGAACAAGTAAACCATACAAAATTACTGGTGTCATTAGAGATATCCAGTTCAAATTTAACCATCGTGTATCACAAGTGATTGAAAACAACTCATCAAAAACTAGGAGCCCTTTATAGGCACAACTACTTTCCTAGCTATTCTGCAGAAAAGGCCCTTGCCTCATCATTCCTGATGCCAACCCTCTTATACAGCACCCCCTTCCTCACCAATATTCAGTCTTCCCTGAAAACAAAACTTGACACATGCTACAACAAAGTTCCCAAATTTGCCACAAATGCTAAATTCTCCACCCACCACTGTTCCGCACTACATCAACTAAATTGGGTTGAATTCCCCCATCACTTCACATACCTACAACTAACTAATGCCCATAAACTTATTTACTACCAGGCAGCCTGCCTGTCCCTCTCCTGCATTCTGACCATGTACCATCCTAATTGACACCTTAGGTCAGAAAACAAAATGCTATTAAACATCGATAAATCTAAGCTCTCAGACGGCCAAATGCTGTATTCTTTTACTGTCTCCAAGCTATAGAATAATCTCCCTTCTTGACTCAGAGCTATCAGTAATCCCACTGCCTTTAAAAAAAACCTTAAACTTCATCTCTCTTCACATTGGATTTGCAACTGCAACCTCCACTGACAACCCCAAATCTTACTCTTCTTCACTCATAACTAGTCTAGCTTACCCCTCTCTCTATCTTACCACTCCTTCTGCTCTTACTATAGCCTGCACTATCCCTACTTTAAGCCTTCTGTCTCCTTCTTTTACCCATTAAGCAAATTTTTCTCTCTGCTAATAATCTTAATATTTAAAACTTCTGTTCCTACACTCACACCATGATTGTTACTAATTATTCACTATTATCAATTTATTCAATGTTATTATCAAATTATTCTTTGTGGTTTTACTTTATTTTAATGTGTTACATCTGTCTTATATACTATGTACTGTAGTATAATTTGTCTTTGTATGTAATTAAATGTGAAGCTTTTCTCCCCAGGCCTCCACTCAAAATGGGCTCATTTTAGGGCCAGTGGACTTTCCCGGTAAACCAATGCAATAAATAAATAAATAAAATAAATAATAGGTACATTATACAGACTAAAAAACTGCCTCACTGACATAGCCATATTTGCAGCAAACTGTAACAGTACAACACACCACTGCCTAGCCCTCAGAGAATTAAATTGGTTAGAATTATCACATCACCTAGCTCTTCCTCAGCTAACCTGAACACACAGACTTCTCTGTAAGTTGTAAAAGGCTCATTTCAGGACCAGTGGACTTTCCCGGTAAACCAATGCAATAAATAAATAAATATGGCTATTTTATTGCAACCTTGCTGAAGTCTGGGCAGTTATGAGGCTTGAAGTTTAGTGAAGTTTGAGACAGTATAGAGGTGATGTGGCAGTATGAAAGTACAGGCTATAAGTCTTGCAGCTTTAACAATATAATACATTACTCCACCAATAGAATCTTATGCTCTATAGAAATATCAGTAATCACTATAATCAAATGATGAAGTAATTCAGGAGATTAATTGTATTCAAATATTGCAGCTAAACTATGGAACCACATCCCATTATTACTGAAATCCATTCAGAATGCAAACTTGTTAAAAACGCAACTAAATCTTCACCTTATTAAATCAGTGGATTTACTACTGTATTATCTTCATGAAATGTCACTATAATATTCACCTTGATGTATTGTCAAACCATTTCTCTTATTTCAGAATCCTGTACCCCACAACCAGTCTTCACCTCTGCCTGAATAGTTTTAATAGCATCTCCCAGCTATGTTTATTATTTTGTGTCACAGCTCATCCCCACCTCTATACTTCTAATACAAACCTTATTACAGTCTTATAGCCATATATATAATTGTCTCTGAACCTGTCTTACACCCCACCTCTTAATAACAATATGAACATTTTCTGCCCTACCTAGTTCATTCCATTACCTCAAATTCTTTGAATTTCTAAGTACTAATTGCATGATCTATTATCTTTCTGACAAACTCATTTATGCATCTCTTCAAATGCTCACTTTTCCAATATCTAGTAATGTACACATATGTTTTTTTTTTTACTTTAATAGCTGGCTCTGCTTTCACATGAATGTAATCTGATTACCAACTTTATGTATAATTGATAATGTATGTTATTTATTGTTTGTGCATGTATATTACTTAGTGTATGTTTAAAAATGTGTAATATATTGTCCTCTGCTGAAAAGGGGTCTTTAACTAAACGCAGTCAGACAAACACAGTAAACAAATGCAAAATATATAACTAAAATAAAATAAAATAAATATGTGTTAGAATATATGTTCAAATGTTATAAATAAATTATAAACCAGAAATAAAATCTGCAGTCTGACGACTTAAATCACTTGTGTATTTGGCTTTGCATGCAAAACTCCAGACAAAAATGCACACAAGCAGCTGTATGCATCTGTATATCAGCACCAAACCAACAAATCTAAATAACCAAGTGCTTAATAAACACTTCATTCAAAATCAGTAAAGTTAGATGAATAAACATGCAAGTAAGCTTAAAGTTCATTTCCTTCTGTTGTCAATGAAAGACCCCACAGATGATTATAAAACAAAACCCATACATGACAACCCAAATTAGGCAATTTTTGGGTGCAACACATTGTACATTATAAGACTAACTAACTAGTATGATATAGACAATTAGTAATTTTGATATGTATTTATAACCAAGTTGTTATGCATTTAAGAAATGGATTCAGGAAGTTTTCCTAACGGCTTGGTTATGTTTGGAAACCCTGATTCTTTGCAACAGATGAGGCGTCTTAACTTATCCTGATGTATTACTAGTTTAAAAAATGTCTAACAGCTTTTAAAGCTGTTGTCACCTCAACATGTAACCCTAAGAAATGTCAATTTCAAACAATTTCAAAAATAATTAATGACAAAGACAAAATATAGAGTGATAGATGTTAAATATTAGTAGCATTCAGTTGGAACACTAATATAATTATAGAATCTGCTTAACATACATTTTAGTAAAAGTATGCAGCTTTTAATTGTAATGTCCAGAATTATTTATTTATTGTAATCATCACAGTTTTGTCACAAATTCAAAATGTTCTGGAGGGATAGAATCTTCCAATATCAGGGTTTCAGGGACAGCTCTGAGTTAAGCAACTAGAATTCTGCCTGCTGCTTCTGGGGTAGTGTGAGACAAGCTGGTAGATATCTTTCCATGCAATTCCCATACACTTTTCTGCTGAATATAGCATGGAACTGCGGTGTATGTGTAGTGTTGCAGGCTTTACTTAGTTATCAATATGAGGTTAATGAATAAAAACCTTGGTATAACAGAAGAGTGGTTTCTGGCCCAGATATTGTAGTTTATTGGGCAGTTCTTCCATCTCTTTCAGCTTTCTGGTTTAAAAGTCCATATTTGTGCTTGTTTCCCAGCTTTCCTGTAATTGGTTTAGTCCAAGTAAAACTGAACTTGTACAGAAAACAGCTGGCACCTTGTTCATTATGTTACTTTAATAGGTTTAACTTTTCGTTCGGTTCCGTGACTGAACTTCTTCAGACAACAAACACAAATATAATTAACCAACAGCAACATTTAAAAGTCCGCAATTTATGTCACGTGTGGTTCATAAACCAATCACTACAACCATGCCTAAATCATTGCTTTCTCATAGGCTATACTAAATGTGTCAACTTAACATATCTCTTACAGTATATATATATATAACCTCTATATTAAAAGAGAAATTCCACTTTTACTTTTTTTACTTTTTTTAAAACCCGCATAGTAATTCCTATTGAAAGCCAAACAGACAAAACAAATAGCCACAAAACATTAACCTATCATATTATAAAATGCAATATTATTAAAATATAATAATAAAGTAGAATAGAAAAGGAATATATACAATGGAACCAGCACGACTTTACTCTCAGATGGAATTCTGTTTAAAATAATAAGCCAGGTGTTTACCTCCTTATGGTGTAAATTATTTTAAAAATATTTAAAAATATTTTAAAAAGAACCGTGAAAGTGTAAACCTTAAGTTGACTTCTACTAACTTTCTGGGGAAACTTAATGAAGTGGCTAGTAGGTTAGATCAATCAAACATAGCAGACCTCTCTGTATGTATTTTAGTTCTAATTCCTCAAGTTCAAAACTTACTTAATGAGCACAGCTTTAGATTTTTAGCCATTGATCAACTTGTTACCAATATCAGGGGAGGACCAGTAAGTTTTAAACTTGAGGAATTAGAACTTTTGTGGCAGTTAAAGTTAGATGCTTTTAGGCATCCAGGTCTAAATGAAGCATGCTCTATTAAATGCATATTAAAATTGAAATGTCTGAATAGATGAAATCAGATGTTCTTTAAAATACATAGAAAGAGGTCTGCTATTTTTGATTGATCTAACCTACTAGCCACTTCATTAAGTTTCCCCAGAAAGTTAGTAGAAGTCAACTTAAGGTTTACACTTTCGGGGTTCTTTTTAAAATATTTTTTAAATAATTTACACCATAAGGAGGTAAACACCTGGCTTATTATTTTAAACATAATTCCAGCTGAGAGTAAAGTCATGCTGGTTCCATTGTATATATTCCTTTTCTATTTTACTTTATTATTATATTTTAATAATATTGCATTTTATAATATGATCGGTTCATGTTTTGTGGCTATTTGTTTTATGTCTGTTTGGCTTTCAAAAGGAATTACTATGGGGGTTTTAAAAAAAGTTAAAAAAAGTAAAAGTGGAATTTCTCTTTTAATATATAGGTTAAATATATATACTATAAGAGATATGTTAAGCTGACGCATTTAGTATAGCCTATGAGAAAGCAATGATTTAGGCATGGTGGTAGTGATTGGTTTATGAACCACATGTGACTTAAATTGCAGTTGGTTAATTGTATTTGTATTTTTTGTCTGAAGAAGTTCAGTCACAGAACTGAACGAAAAGTTAAACCTATTAAAGTAACTTAAGGAACGAGGTGCCAGCTGTCTTCCATACGAGTTCAGTTTTACTTAGTAGTTTCTTATTTTGAACTTGTGAACAAGTTTAGTCCAGATACAGATTTGCTGTATCCAGGACTCTTTGTAAGCTTCTGAGCCCCCTAAGCCTTTTTGTGTTGGAGGAAGCCTTCTAGCTTATCAGTGGGAGTGGTAAGCACTAGGCAGCCTATCTACCACAAGATGAGTGGTTTCTGGTCAAGACATTGTAGTTTATTGGCTGTTTGGGCAGTTTTTCCATCTCTTTCAACTTTCTGGTTTAAAAGCCTGGGTTTGTGCTTGTAGCAATTTTTGTAGCACACAGTAGTGCTACCAGCTCTAAACTTTCTACAAGGAAACAGTTCCAGTACTTATTATTAATGCCCACCCCTCCAGGCATGTCTAAAGGTCAGTTCCCTGTGCTTTCTCCTATTACCCTGGTGAACTTGGGCATCTTTAGGTAATGTAGCAACTTCCTCATGTACACTGACAACCCTCTCCTCTTACCTCCCAGTACTCAGACTAGTGAGACATGCATTTATATATCCAAATTAGAAGTCACGCACTCCCAGCCAAGACCGGAATAGCTGGTCAAGAGGAGAAGGTCAACACTTCCACCACACCACATGGAACATACAGCCCTCAAGAACACACACCAGCACTGCATTCACATAAAAACACAAATCACACTCCCATCTTTGCAGAGGCTCTCAATAAAAATCTACCCAAACAGCAGAGACCTCCAAGGCATAAATGCACTCGACCACCACAACACAACACTAATCACAAGACACATAACTCTCCTAAACAGTGTACCACTCAACTAAAGCCCCTAAGTCAAAACAGCATGCCCAACACATTAGTCATAGTTGACTCGATAATGAGGCACACTGATGTCCCACTCACCAGGTTGAATAAGGAGAAAGTAACAGTCAGCTGCTTGTCAGGTGCCAGGATCCACCACATAATGCATGCATTCAGGTCCCTCAACAACAGGTACAAATATGACTCTGTCATTGTACTTGTGGGTGTGAATGACCTGAGATGTACCTCCCTGGACTGCATGAAAAGAGACATGAAGGAGCTCTCGGATTATGTTGCCCGGGCAGGTATGACCCTAGCCCTGAGCAGCCTCCTACCATCACCCAGAATTATATCAATTAACTCAACTGAAGTTGTGGCTGTGTCTCTACAGACATGAATGAAACATCATTCACCCCTATATTAACCTGCAATCTTTACGCTCCTCCAATAAGATCTTAGCTCAAACTACCAAAGCCAATAATTCTGCTGGGGATTCTCTATTCTCAAACTTTGTAGGTAAAATGTGGAACTCCCTACCGACCATGCTCACCTCAGAACCTTCACTCCTACAATTCAAAAAAAAGCTTAAACCCCATCTCAATACTCTCTGGCAATGTCCCTGTTCCAAACCTGATTAACCACTATCATTTACCCTTCTCTTACCTCTCTATCCTTAACCGCTTTTTAACAAGGCGCCTCACCTTTGTAACTGACCTATGTTTGTTTTTTATATGCTGCTGATATTTTTTTCCCAAGATGTGATGTATCTTTATATTGTATTTAGAACTCAACTATCTTCCTTTTTTTGCATTAACAATGTTCATATGTCTGTTATGTACCTAGAGCTTTTCTCCCCGGGCCTCCGCTGAAAATGGACATGTATCCAGTCGGACTCTCCCGGTTAACAAATGTAAAATAAATAAATAAATACAGAGTACTTGCTAGAATTTCTGTGTAGCCATTGAAGCAGTGGGGGGCAGTTTTACCTCACGGATATTCTGTCCTGCCATATATAAGTGGTACCTTTTGGGTTATTTCTGTTTAATATTTGAGCTTGTTGTTTGTGTTTTTATATGAAGGTAGTGCTGGTGTGTGTTCTTGAAGGCTATGTGTTCCATGTGGTGTGGTGCAAGTGTTGACCTTCTCCTCTTGACCAGCTATTCCGGTCTTGGGAGGAGTGTGTGTGGCTTCCAATTTGGATATATAAGTGCATCTCTTGCAAGTCTGAGTGTTGGTAAGTAATGGGAGGGAATGATACCTCAGTATAAAGAAAAAATGATCAATTTCAACAATTGGCTAAGTTTCTGGTGTCATTCAAAGGGGCTCCAGTATCTGTCAGCCTGGGATGACATTCTCGACAAGCTGCATTGCTTTGCAAGAGATGGCTTGCACCTGTCACCCCTAGGCATTCAAATACTGGCCAAGGCTCTTGCTGCCCTCATAGTGCCTTTTTTAGGCAAGGCTCAAAAGTCAAACCCACCTCCATAAACAGCACAATTAACAAAAAACTGAGGGTTATGCTACTCAGTGCCAGGAGTTCAAATCTCAAAATGCATGCGCTTGAAGCACTCCTCATTACGGAGAATGTTGACATCTGTGCATTAACTGAAACCTGGTTCAAGGTTCTGGAGAGCAACCCAGCACTACCGGACTACCACATGTTTCGGTCACAGAACACAGACCAAAACACAAAAGGAGGGGGGTGTATCCATATTCATCAAGGATGCCTACACCTCCAAGTTAGTGGTGCAGCATGATACCTCTGAGATCATCCATGTGTAACTAACATCGGGCAAATCTGCAATGCAAATTGTGGCCTGCTACAGATCAACCTCCATGATCCAGGACCACCACTCCACCTTTCTGGAGACACTAGAAAACATGAAGGTCCTACCGAACACCCTGATATTGGGTGATTTCAATTACCCTCCCATTAATTGGGAAAACTAATTGAGTACAAACTCCCAGGCCCAGCGCTTCCTGGAATTCATCAACTCAAATGCCCTGGATCAGCTGGTAAACTCTCTACCAGAGGTGAAAACATATTGGACCTGGTCATTACCAACATGGGCGACAGGCGTTCCACACCGGAGGTCAACCTGTCACTGGTTAGATCAGACCCTCTGGATGTCCACACCCCACCACCACCCCCAATTAAGGAAACCACAGTAAAAAACTTTTCTAAAGCAAATTTCACCTTACTTAAGACAGAGGTGGTAAGTTTCACAGCCCCCACGCTAAAGGATAAAGCTGCCCAAGATGCAGAATCCTTTACAGATGTACTCTATGAGGACCTAAAGGGATGCATGGATCGTGACATCCCTAGCAAAACCAAGACTCACTCCTCTAAGAGAAGGAAACCAGTCTGGTGGACCCCTGCCATAAACTGGTTATACAAAAGAAGGAGGAAACTAGTTCAGAAAAAAAGCAAATCCCACGAAGGAAAGACATCCCTGATCAGTATCAGTAAGAAACTAAGGTCCCTCATAAAATCATCCAAAGCTAACTTCGAAAGAAAAATAGCGAAGAATTCAAAAGATCACCACAAAGCCTTCTTTAGCTATGTTAAGAATCTAAGTGGCAACTTGCAGACATGCACTGAACTAGTGCAAAATAGCACAAAATATACTGAACCTACTGATATCACCAACATCCTGGCAGATAGATTCAGTGCAAACTTCGCCCCCCCCTCACCCCAAGGGGCCCACAACAATACCGGAAAAGTGTAGTGCCCCAGAAATCATAGACGCACAGGTGAAAACAGCCCTTTCAAAAGCCAAAAATATAGCATCAGTGGGGCCAGATGGTGTCCCAGGCTGTGTCTTGCATGGACTTCAGAACAAACTAACCCCACACCTAAACATGTTGTCAAACCTCAGCCTCCCTACAGGCTGCGTGCCCACAGAATGGTGCACAGCAACAGTTATTCCACTCCACAAAGGAGGGGCCACAACTGACCTTGGTAACTATCTCTCCATAAGCCTGACTAGCCTGGTCTGCAAGGCTAAGGAGCGCATCATCATGGAACTCATTAACAAAGACATTGGAAACCTCCAAACACTTGACCCGACCCAGTTCGGCTTTGTTAAGGGCAGATCATGCCTACTAAACCTGGATGACTTCTTCAAGACAGTCACCAAGGCCATAGACAAGGGAAAGGTGGTTCACACAGCCTACCTTGACCTCTCCAAGGCTTTCGACACCATTCACCACTTGGGTATTACAGAAAAACTCACCAGCCTGAACATAAACCCCTACGTCATGAGATGGGTTGCCAGCTGGCTTACAGACAGAACTCACACGGTAAGAATAGCCGGCTTCAGGTCCGACTCTAAACCAGTCACAAGTGGTGTCCCACAAGGCTCGGTCCTGGGACCCCAACTGTTTGGCATATGCTTCTCAGAAGTACAGGCAAACACAGGAGGACTATGACTAACCAAGTTCACCAATGACTGCAAACTGAGAGCTATAATTGACTCTCCAGCTGACATGGACTTCCTCCAAAAGGACCTTACTGAGATGGACACCTGGTGTCAAAGTCATGGCCTCAAGCTAAATGCCAAAAAATGAATAGTCATCCCGTTTGGGAAAAACATAACACCCACGAATTACCACATAGGTGGCAGCCCCCTTAATACAGAAGAGGCAATAAATGATCTGGGGATCCAGGTAGATAGTAATCTCTCCATTGACAATCATATTGCCAGAGTAGTTAGGAAATCCTGCCCCATTTGGCATGTACCTCACAAGACACTTCCAACAGCTGGAAAGACCACAAAACTACCTCACCAAGAGGATTACTGGCCTCAAACATATGTCCTATGCAGCCCGACTGAAACAACTCTGGCTGTACTCAGTGGTATATCGCTTACTCAGAGGTGATCTCTGCCTGACTTACAAAGCCATGTCCAACTCAGAATTGATGGACATGCTCCACCTAAAGAAATCCAAGTTACTGCAAGCCACACGCTCTAGTGAGCTAAACCTCACCACAACAATAAATAGAACATGCTGCCACAGAGACTCCCCATGCTTTGTAACAAAATTCCAAACTACATTAAGCAGAGCACCTCACTAACACTCTACAAGAGAAACCTTGACGAGTGGATGGGTAACAGAAAATCCACACCTGGGATCACTGCATTGGCTCTGCTTGACAGAGGATCAGTTAATTAATCAATGGGGTGGTGAAAGCCGACACACTCTGGCTAGGCTTATAAATTTCCTCGGGCAGATAGCCGAGTACCTACCTATGAACCTATAAACTTATGAATCACAGTACAAGCAGAAAATGATTGATTTCAACAATTGGCTAAGTTTTTGGTGTCATTCTAAGGGGATACAGTATCTGTCTGCCTGGGATGACATGATTGACAGACCTAGATGCTTTGCCAAAGATGACCTGCATCTGCCACTCCTGGGCTTCCAGATACTGGCCAAGGTTCTTGCCACCCCTATAGTGCCTTTTTTAGGTGATGTTCCAAAGACCAGATTACCATGACAACAGCTACAAACAAATGCGATCTGAGGGTCATGCTGCTCAATGCTAGAAGTCTAAATCTCAAAATGCACTCACTCAAAGCACTCCCTAAAATGGAAAACATTGACATTTGTGCTGTAACAGAGACCTGGTTCAAGGCAGCAGAAATAACTCATTCCATAACTTTTGGCCCCAGAACTTGAACCAAAGCTCCAAAGGCAGTGGTGTTTCCATATTCATAAAAGATGTGCACATCACCAGACTGGTAGCCCAACATAATGCATCAGAGATACTTCAGGTGCAGCTAACACTGGGTAAGACAGAGATTTAGGTCATTGCCTGCTATAGGTCCCTAACCATGTTCCAAGACTCACACTCCACGTTTCTAAGCACCCTGGAGAATATTAGGGTCCAACCTAACACTCTCATACTGGGTGACTTCAACTACCCCTCCATTAACTGGGAAAGCTACTCATGTACCAATACACTTGCCCAATGTTTCCTGGAATTCATTAATTCCAATGCCCTGGACCAGCTCGTTCTTACCCCCACTAGAGGTAGCAACATCCTTGACATGGTAATTACTAACATGGGTGACCATTGCTCTACAACAATAGTCAACTCCTCTCTGGTTAAATCCGACCACAGACTAATCACCACAGAAATCCACAGCCCCCCCCCCCCCCACAAAGGTAACCACCATGAAAAACTTCTCCAAACTAACTTTGGGTTTCTAAAAACAGAAGTGGCTAACTTCACGTCACCCATGCAAATGAAGAATAGTTGCATGACCGCCAAATCAGACACCAGTGCAGTGTATGAACACGTACACAAATGCATGGATCTCACCATACCCAATAGAACCAAGATGCTCTCCTCCAAAAAAAGGAAGCCAGTCTGGTGGTCCCCTGCCATAAACAAACTCTAGAACAGAAGGAGGAAATTGATGTGCAATAAGATGAAATCCCAAGACTGGAAAAACTCCCTTATCAGCTTTAACAAAAAGTTGAGATACCTCATCAAATCGTCTAACGCTAGCTATGAAAACAGAATTGCAGCAGGTAGTAAAGACAATCACAAGGCCTTCTATAGTTATGCAAAGAATCTCCACAGCAATACCTAGACTTGCTCTGAGCTACTGCACAATGGTACCTCCTATATCGAGCCAACAGATATTGCCAATATCCTGGCCGACACATTCAGTGCCAACTTTATCCCTCTCTCCCCCACCAAAGGAACAACCACAATACCAGTAGATTGCCAGGCACCCAGTATTTCTGCTGCACAGGTTACAACAGCACTGTCCAAGGCCAAGAATACAGCCTCTATGGTACTTAACAATATCCCTGACTGTGTTCTACATGAACTACAGAATGAACTGGCACCTCACCTGTGTGCCCTGTTCAATCAAAGCCTCACCTTAGGCTTTGCCCCTACCAAATGGCACACTGCTTTAGTCATTCCTCTCCACAAAGGAGGAGTGACTACAGACCCTGGGAACTATCGACCCATTAGCCTGATAGTCTGATATGCAAAGCTATGGAACGCATCATCATGGACCTAATAAACAATGATATAGGTAATCTCCAAACTCTGGATCCCACACTATGGTTTTGACTACAGACTCTGGGAGCTGTCGCCCCATTAGCCTGACGAGTCTGATATGCAAAGCTATGAAATGCGTCATCATGGACCTAATAAACAAGGATATAGGGAGTCTCCAAACTCTGGATCCCACACAGTTTGGTTTTGTGAAGGGTAGATCATGCCTGCGCAACCTGGTCGACTTCTTTGAGTCAGTCACCAGAGCTGTGGATGAAGGCAAGGTGGTTCATATAGCCTACCTTGATCTGGCCAAGTCCTTTGATACCATTCCCATTCGGGAATCATAGAAAAACTCACTAAGCTAGGCATCTATTTATTTATTTATATTTGTTGACCAGGAGTGTCCGACTGGATGTAGGTCCATTTTCAAGCGGAGGCCCAGGGAGAAAAGCTCCACAGTTAAAATAAACAGACAGTAATTACATTGGATTACATAGTGATTAGCAATTCACATAGCAATTACTTACAACATATTTACAGATGAAGAACATAATACATCAGTATACAACTAGAATCTTTATCTGTGAAGTACATAACAGACATTAACAAATGTTACAAGAAGTTCCTGCTGTATAATAAGTATTGGCTTATGAGCATCTGAGCTTGCTATAATCAAGGTAGTTAGTGGAGTGGAAAGAAAGGTAGTGGTTAGATGGGGTGGGTGATATTAGAGTGGGAGTTGCAAGGGCATAGCCAGCATGTTTTTAGGTGTGCTTTTAGTAAAGTTTTGAAGTGGGTGCATGATGGTATGGAGGTAATTGTGGGTGGGAGGGAGTTCCATAATTTGGCTATGGTGCAAAAGAATAGTGCTTCACCAGCAGAGTTATTGGCTTTAGGGATCTGCAAGTGATTTTTGTTGCTGGATCTTAGTGGTCTGGTTGTGTGATAGGGTTGGAGTAGATTCTGGAGGGATGGGACATTTAAGCATCAATTATTAATTAATTATTAATCATTTAGGTATCAACCCCTATATCACTAGGTAGGTAACAAACTGGCTCACAGATAGCACCCACAGTGTGAAAGTAGCTGACTCCAAGTCAGACTGCCAACCAGTCATGAGTGGAGTCCCACAGGGTTCGGTCCTGGGTCCTCTCCTGTTTGGTATCTACTTCTCTGAAGTCCAGGCCAACACGAAGGGACTCTGGCTGACAAAGTTCGCAGATAATTCCAAGTTGGGAGCTATTATTAACTCCCCAAGGGATGTTGACATCCTACATTAAGGCCTCACTGAGACCGACGACAAACTCAATGCCAGAAAATGTGTCATCATCCCTTTGGGAAAAACCCAGTTCCCATGAATTACCACATCGATGGCAGTCCACTGAACACAGAAGGCATTATAAGAGATCTGGGAACACAGGTTGATAGCAACCTTTCTTTTGACCACCACATTGCCACTGTGGTCAGAAAATCCTTCTATGTGGCACACCTCATTACTAAGGGTTTTGCATCCAGGAAGAAAGAAGTTATTGTCTCCCTCTACTCTTCCCTCATTAGGCCAGTCATCAAGTACAATGCCCCATTTAGCATGCACCTCACTAGACACCTGCAACAACTAGAGAGGCTGCAAAAGTACCTCACAAAGAGGATCCTAGGCCTTAAACACTTGTCCTATATGGACAGACTCAAAAAGCGCCAACTATTCTCTGACTCGTATCGTCTACTTAGAGGCAATATCTGCTGGACTTACAAAGCCATGTCTGACCCAGCTCTGTTAGAAATGTTACATCTAAAGAAATCACAATCCCTCTGCACCACACACTCCAGAGACCTCAACCTCATTACCACAATCAACAGAACATGCTGGAGGGACAGGTTCTTAACCCAGACACTGCCCATGCTATGGAATAGACTTCCCATACATGTCAAAAAAGAACACCTCACTGGCCCTCTTCAAGAGAAATCTTGATGAGTGGATGGGAAATAGAAAATTCACCCCAGGGGTCACTCCAGTGGCTCTACACAACAGAGGCACTGCGAACTAAGGTTGGGTGGCAGGATGTCAGGGTAATCCTATGGGCTAGGCTTGTAAAGACTCCAGGGCCATTAGCCTAGTACACACCTATGAATTTATGTTATACCAAGGTTCCAATAGATGAACTTCAGTACAGTGATGCAGTGGTTTTTATTTTTTTTTTAAACTTTGTATCTACTGGGACTGTATGGGTTTCTTGATATGTGTATCTACTGGGACTGTATGGGTTTCTTGATATGCTAAACTATTTCCATTATTTTCCCCTATCCCTCCTTATTACAAAATGGAACATATTAAGTGCTGCAGGCATATTAAGCTCAGACAAGATTTGCAACAAGAGCACACAGGCTGAGGATACAAGACAGACAGGATAAGAGAGACACAACAACTTTGTGCAAATATTGTAGAGAATGGTGGAACTGCCTTTCAAATAAACAGTATATGGTCAAAAACTGCAACTGAGTCAAGTGTGAAATGGAACATACATGAAGAGTTCTTATAAGGATGAAAGAGCTGCAGCTAATCTAACAGAGAAATGGCAGGCTAGCAGGCTAGGTGAGATATAACTATATTATGAGGCATTAACATGTGTGGACATGTTATTTTATTTCAGAGGTCTTTTCTAGCCTATAGTATTTGGGATTTACATTTCTCAGAACAATTCAGAATTTTCCCTAGAACTAGTACTCCAAGGTGCATATGTTACTCAAAGTGTGCATGTCAGGACATCATACAATAGGCTAGTAGTATACACCTAGCTTGTGCACTACATAACTGTTTTCTGCTGTTTATATTTTGGATGTTATTCTTAGTGTTCTTCATAGAAACGCTCATGCAGTTCATGCCTAAAATGCTAAAACCTTCTAAGGTTTCTTGGTATAGTCAGATTACAAACGGGCACATTTGTTTTGCCTATACAGTCTGTTTCAACATCATGTCATGAAGCATTGCCACACTGTTCATGCCTTACCTAAGCAATTCTCAGAAGACATAATGAAAAGATGAAGGCCTACAGCAATGGTGGGAATATGGCAGATGTTTAAAGTACTCATTGCAAGGACATTGATTAGGGTCCTCCATGTGTTTATACATTAGTTCCAGGCTATCAGGAGAAAGTAAAAGATTCACAGCATAGACATTGGTGAAAGCCTTCCTCTCATTCTCTTCACAAGGCACTTTATACTCCTCATAAGTGTTGAGCTCCCACTCAGGTAGCAAGGAATCAGTCTTACACTTTTCATCAGAATCACATGAAGTGAACCTCTACCAACTGCCTTGAGAGTGGGTCTAGGATATCTATACAGAACAACCTATGTTTGACAACCTGGAGGCATGAATGCATCTGACCAGCTCATGTAGATCTTTCAAGTCTCCCAGCAGAGGTTCATGTGATGAACCCAACTCAGGTACTTCAGTCCCCTTCTCTAGCTTGCTTCCAAGTCAAGACAGATATGTTAGATAGGATTAAGGGTGCCTCCCATGTCTTGTTGTGACACTTGAGCCACAGAGATGGCACACATGTTGAACATGTCTGCAACATTCAGCTTCTGGTGGGACTTGTCTTTATGAATACTGGTGCACACCCACTATACATCACAGCTTGACACCAACACCTGGCCACATGCTTGCCTCTGAGGTCTTCATTGAACATGTCCAACTTGTGATTCCCTACACAGTCACACATCCTTTACTCATGCCTTTTCTTGGGAGAGCTGATCTTCCTCAGTACATTATCCTGTTTAAATTATTATGAAAAGCTTTTTACATTCCTTGCAGCTGAGAAAGATAAGGCTAATAAGATCACTCTTTCCTACTTGCCTTGGAGATGATCCACTCTTTAGGATAGGTTCTCAGAATCATAAAGTTTATTGAATACTGGTCTGTTCCTCCTCTACTTTCACCCTTGAAATGTTTGGATCACTTTTTGAAAAGAATGCCTTTTACCATCCTCCAAAGCACTTTCCTCAAGAATGTCATTTTTACAGTCTGGATTTTGCTCCTACTGCTATAAAAAATGGAAAGAACTCCAGAGACCCTCCATATAGTGGACTGACATAAACATCCAAGACATATTTCTGTTTCAACATATTGACACTTATAGATTCCAGTGCTTTAGACAGGTAGGCAAGAGGATTCCCTCTTCTGACCCATTGAACAGAGATCCCCTTAACTACCTGTCTCATTGAACACAGTTTCAGTCCCTTGTCATGAACAATGTGCTGGAAACGTTGCCAGGCATCTCTGATTTTGGAATAAACATGTTTCTAGAAAGATTCTTACCATAGCATCTGTACTAAGTTTTTACAGGGGTCTTTGAAATGTTGACCTTGCTGAGCATGTGACTTGGGCCTCAGGCTCACCTCAGACAGAGGAATGTGCCTGCATCAGATGGCATGACTTATACTCTACTAATTTATGAAGAAGCATAACCATGCCATTCTGGGTGATTCTTTTTGCGGTGTATTCCTCTTTTGAAAAGATTTCCTGGCATTCAGTCTAAATAAAATAGGTATTGGCCACCTAGGAAGGTCTGTATAGCACACATCTTTGGTTCTTATAAGCTAAACAAATTTTCCATCTAGAAGGCTACATAAGATGGAGAAGTTGTTCATGCTGTCGCTACACTCTTCATACTTTTAACAATGAATTTATAAGCGTCTGAAATACTATTTTAAAACTGAGTTTTCTCCATAAGTTGAATTTCTTGCCCAAAATTAACTTGAAATAACATATTTTCATGTCTTGGTTACAAACATCTGTTAGCTGCTGGATCCATCTCTTTCCATTTATTGATGATTCATTGTCTTGAGATTATTAAAATGCTTTGGAACATGAAGGTATGTGGTTTTTGAAATAAGGTTTGGAAGTGGAACTCTGTGTAGTATAATAGATTAATCATTAATAGTTATAGTATCCTTATTCAAAAAGGAAATAATTTTACCTAATGTATCTTATAAGTTCAGAACTTTGGGACATATGGCTATAATTGTACCCATTCTCCAGTGATGTTTTGGTCACATCTTCTAGAGCAATCTGGGATGTCTGAAGAGAATCTATGAAGTTCTATTGAAGTGCAAAGAGGATATTGTGCAGTTTTCCCATTATGCAGTGTATATTGTATGAGTGAGTTAGACAGACTGGCTACTAATTTTTATTTTGTCTGCCCATGCCTTCTCAAATGTTTTGAGTAGTTCCAAAGGTATTCTGGTAATGTGTTTATTGCATCTTTTAATAATTTATACAATTTGCTTTATTAATAGACTCACTAATCTCTCTTAATTACTACATTCCATTTATCTACTTGAGGTGTACTTATAATTGAAGAATTTACTGATGAATTCTGGAATATGTTTCATATATATTAGGTTCTTCTCTAGAGACTGATAGAGACAAAACAACCAGTGTCTAGTATTTTAAATGTATGTTTGCTTTTACAGAAGATATAATAGTTTCTGAAACTGCTTGAGTCCTTGTTTCATGTAGTGGAATGGAATAACATTTACATAATGATACTTCTAACCACACAAATCTCAACCAAAGAAACATCACACAATTTTGCTGAATCACAGAACAATGACTGTCATTTGGACTCTACCACGGGTCCTCTGGGGAGGGATAGACACGTTTTCCAGTTAACTGAATGGGATTCAATCTTCTTTTGTTGATAATCCTGTGTCAACCAAAGGCTGTTTGACATTATGCATTACACATCGAATAGTCATTTTTATTCCAGGTTCTATGTTCCATTTTTCAGGATCTGGTGATAGGATCTCTTATGAGCCTGGTAATTACCCTGGCAGCAAACTACATGGAGTAGCATACAGAAAATGTGAAACAATAGTGCAGAAGTTCTTTAAGTGCTTCTACTTCCAATACATTTACTAGAGCTGGATGAAATATGGGAATGAATAACCACCAATATTGGCAGATGAATCATTGTAACCATTTTGTCTACTTACTAGAAGTTATGTTGAGTATGTACCAAAGAACATTTTATGCCTCCAACCACTAACTTTATCCTAGTCGTGATCAAACTAAAACCCTTACACCATCAACCTATGGAATCCTATTAGTTCAAACCACTTCATCCCATGTCAAATTCATACCAATATCCCCTATACTTCCCCAACTTAACCATTTTACCAAAAGTTCACCTCCCACTCACCCAGCACATTGCTTCTCCTTTCTATCTGAGTTCATATTTCATAGTTAATCATCCCAATGGTCTTTCTCCTTTTTCATTTTTCTATATATTTTATTGAATAGATAATTGGATAGATAAGACAGATAGACGGAGATACATAGAGTTGCTAGATTGATGCTAAAGCCAATATAGTAATAACAGACTATAAAGAATGGAAATTAAAATTAGTTGTGTAAACAATATAATGAAAACATGGCATAAAATTGGTTTGATGCTTTAAATAGAAAAAAATGTGAAAATGCTTCTAAGCAGGTCTTTGCACAAAATTGCTAAAGAAATATGCATGCACTTCACTCACTTTTAAGCTCATCAGAGTCTTGTATGTACCTCTGTAATGAGGAAAAACAAGCAAAAAATTATAATTAAAAAGGTAACAATCAAACAAAGGCTTTCTGAGAGAAGCATTGTCAAAATGTATCTTTCAAAGAAATGCTATACAAACTACACCAAACCAATGATGAAGACCTGTCATCTTTAATCTAAGCACACCTTTCTTGTATCATTTGCAATTTAAATGAAGCTATAGACTATGTTTGGTAGCTGTAGAACCATATGACAGTAAACAGTGAAGCAGAATTCCTCAAGAAATGGCCGACTAAGTCTTATTAAATCTTGTTTTGCTTTCTTTTATGGTACTAATTGGTACAGAGCTGCTCTTCAACATTGGGAAGACAAAATACAATATGTCTGTTAGCTACAATCTTGTCCATTTTATATGCATGGTAAACGTTTTATGTAATTCTTCATTTTTAAGAGCAAATACTTCATAATACTTTAACTGATATTACTTTTTCTCATTTCAGCTTCTGATTATGAAATAAGAATGAACAAGAACCCGCTGACCTTGAGAAATGACTTCAACAATTCAGAACAAATTAACACTTCACACATTATACCCCTTCCTGCTGGGAGCCAAGAAGTCTTTTCTTTCCAACTTGAAAATGTTGTAATAGAAAATGGAACTATTCTCTACTTTGCTGCACGTGCTTCTGATGAGGCTGCAAACAAGGCAGACATATCTAATATTGCACAGGCAGCAATGATTATTCCAAGTGATCCAATTATTCCAAGTGATCCCGTCGAAGAGATTCGTATTGGTGTTAACATTGCTGTGCTTGTTGCGATAGTAGCAGGATCTTTAATTCTGGTACTAATTATTGTAAGTGCAATTGTATGTGGTATAAATAGCAAAAGAAAAAGAACATCACCCCAAGCTGCATGAATGCAGAGATAATATAACAAGAATTATTCTAAAAAACATATATTACTTTGAAGCATGATATCAATACTCTAAAACACGTAGAAACATCTGTTTGCTAGAAAAATGCATTTGACTTATCTTGTACTATTCTATTCTTATAACCCTGCATAACTAATCTGACATAATTAAGACTAATTCTATTAATGCAATGCATTGGTATTTTGTATTTTCAACCAAGATATGTGCCTTGTCTCTTAACACATATTTATCATTTTAATAAACAGAGAATATGTGCTAAGTGCAGCAAAATGTTACTTATTTTTTGTTTGACATTTGTTAACTGGGTTAGTCTGGCTGGGCAGAAGGCCTTTTTCAGCAGAGACCCGAGGAGAAAAGCTCCAGTATTACATTACTAGATATTAATTTACAAAGAATGGCAACTTTCCTTGGATGCGTTCAGTGCTCCCGGTTTAAACGAGAACTGCAACATCGCTGCAGTTTTAAAATTACGTAGTTATTTGCGATAGAGGAACTTACCACTGACATGGTGTTTTTACGACCATAACAGACCAGTGAAATAAAGTTCTCTTTGCCCTTTGAACTTGACTTTATAAACACAACTAAAGATTGAGGGTATATAGTACATTCCATTTACATACATTTGTTTTTATAGATAGCACAGGTCTTTATTTTTGACTTTCACAGTAAAAACATCTTCCAGGAGAGTTTCCGAAAGTATTTTACGTGTGTTAGACCAGACTGCTGTTTTCATAATGTTTTTACTATGTTTTTATAATGTTTTGACATATACATACAAAAATCACACACATATAAGTTTTAAAATGTACTTTTTCTTTTAGAATTGTATATACGTAGTGTGAAGGTGCTTGAGATTGTGTTGTCACTTCCTGTCATTGAGAGTTTAAAATCTGCAACTGTTATTAATTTATATTGTTAATTGATTTTCAACCTCTGAGGAAGCTGCGTGTTGTTAGTAGCGAAAACGCTCTTTTGTTTTAAATAAAATTAGCGTTTAGGACTACTGGATTGTTGGTGTTTGGGAAGAGGACTCCCATTGTGGATTTTTGTCGTTAATTTACAAAGATAGTAATTTACAAAAGAAGAGATAATACAATAAAAACTAATATTCCTAGTACATGGCGGGTTCAGTTTTTACAAAAGAAAACATTATTCTGAAATGAATACAAAAAGTACAAGTATCTTTTATTTTCAAGTGGATGCTTATTTGGCCCATGACTGATGGGTTATTATGTAATGTGTTGTTCATCATCTCCTCTCTTTTATGTATGATAAGGGTTCACAAGTTTTACCTCTATCAGAGTTTCTCCATGTGTAGATTACCATAGATAAAATCCTATACCATATCCTAGCCAGCTACAGGCCACTCTCTATATCCCAAGAAACTCACAATGCATCCTTAGACCTTCTGGAGACACTCACCATCCAACCAAATACCCTATTTTTGGAAGACGTTCATTACCCCTTTATAGACTGGGAATCCTACATGGCCTCAGATTTACAGGCACAAAGATTTCTGGACTTTGCAAATGGAAACACCCTTGACCAAATAGTGAATACACCAGCTAGAGGCTCCAACATACTGGACCTTGTGCTCCCAAATATGGGAGAATGCTGCACTCCTCTGAATGTCTTATTCCTCCTCTCTGGTCAGGTCTGATGATAAAACTATCTCCTTCAAAATCAAAATCAACTCCATAATCCCATTAAAATCAATAATAGTTAGGAACTATTCCATGACAAGTTACCTGTTATTAAGTAATGATCTGTCAAAATTAACGGCCCCTCCAAACTCTGAAAACACAGCAGCCTGTACTGAATTGCTGTCAAAACCTCTGTACAAACATGTCAGTTTCTGCATAGAGGTTACTGTTTTGTACCAGAAGTAAACCCAGGATGAACCCCAGAAACAAACCACCCCTGGTGGCATCCCAAATTAAACTGGATATAAAACAAAAAGAAAAAAAATTATGGCAAAATTAGGCAGGGTAACCCCATTAAGATAAAAACTCTCTCATCAAAGCAAATAGGCAACTAAGAGGGCTAATTAGGCAATGCGAAACCAACTTTGAAATTAAGATAGCCTCCCAGGTGAACAATAACCATAAGGCCTGTGATGATATGAGGTAGTGCCATCTGTGCCAGGCAGAGTAGAGCAATGCATGTGTAACATATGCCAGCATAGCTAGCTGGAGTTTTGAAAAGAATTTTATGTCATTTGACTATCACACTGATTAGATGCTTGTTGTAAAAAAAAAATCCATCAACAGTCGGTCCTGCTGGACAGAAAAGAGATATACATGTATGCCAGATTGTATTATTATAACTGCTTAAATGTATATGTTTTAACAGAAAATTCTGGAAGGAAAGAGGTCAGTCTCAGTCCAGCTAATTTTGAAAAATATGTTGGAAATTAAATGGATTGGATTAGAACACAAATATTTTATCTTACAGGTCTGACTGCAGCCAGAAACAAAAATGTCTGGGAAAACTAGGACTAGGAATCTTACTTTATTGTCCTTAGGGTGAACTAATTGCTACCCTGGAAGGGTAGAAGTTCTTGAAATTGTTTTATAGCTTTCTAGTCTGGGCAGAGGGGACACAGCTGGTAAATCTGTGCCAGTGTGTGTGTGTGTGTGTGTGTGTGTGTGTGTGTGTGTGTGTGTGTGTGTGTGTGTGTGTGTGTGTAATTGAATATCCAAGTGTGTGTGTGTGTGTGTGTGTGTGTGTGTGTGTGTGTGTGTGTGTGTGTGTGTGTGTATGTCAGCTATTTGGAACAGGGACACAGAGCTCCAAGGTGGTCAGTGTGGAGTCTTGTTTGGGGCCTGGAGTGAGAAACAGTCCAGCCCCAGGTCTTGAGTGTGCTCTCTGTGTGCTCTTAAGGGAAATTGTACTTGGTGCATAGAGCTGCATCTGAAAATACTGTGTGTATCCATTTTTCTCCTAGTGGTCATTCCTCACCTGTGTCAGTGGTGAAGATTGAAGATCCTTGATTACTGGCCTGGAGTAGAGACCATCACAAGGCCTTCTACAGCTATGTCAGAAACTTCAAGGGAAGCACACAGCAATGTACTGAACTGGTTGACAAGGGTGCCACAGTGAACCTGTTAGTGGACAAATTCAGTTTTTACCTCATTCTTTCCTCCATTCACCCCCCTCAAAATACTCTCAAACATAATCCATCCAACTATAACTAGGGAGCATGTACTGGCTGCACTCATTAAAGCCAAGAACATGACCTGAATGATCTCTGATAACATCCCAGGATGGCTCCTGAATAGTCTAAAATATGACTTATCAGGACCCTCTGGAGACAAAATGTTAGTGCCAAACCCATGGCTTAAAACTCAGCACCACAAAATGTTTTATAGTACCTTTTGGAAAGTCTGCTACCCTGGGTAACTGTGTCATCAAAACTTGATTCACTAATCAGGCATCTGAGAATTCATATAGACTATCCTAGCCTTTGCCCAATATGTGTTCAAAGAAGTAATAAAATCCTTCTATGTTGCTCAACTTATAAGGAAGAGTACGGCAACCAGGTCCAGAGAGATAATCTTATCACTGTACTCAGCCCTCATCAAACCCATCATAGATGATAATGCCCCCTTTGGTATGTACCTGATGAGAGACATGCAGCAAGTGGGCCATCCACAAAAGTTCCTTACAAAAAGGATACAGAGAGTAAACACAATGTCCTATGCTAATTGCCTTTAAGTCCTGTCTCTTTACTTGATATCATTCAGATTTCTGAGAGGTGATCTGTGCCTGTCACACAGGGCATCCCAGGACCCTGTTTCCCAGAGAATTCCCATTCTCTAGAACAGGATCCCATCCATGTGAAGTAGAGTTCCACCTTATCCCTATTAAAATCCATCTTGGACCAATGAATGGATAATTGGAAATTCAACCCTGGTCTGGTTCCTATGTCTCTGATGGGCACAGGTGGTCAGTGAATCACCCATCTATGTAAATCAAATTTTTGGGTCACATATAGGCTGTATGGCTAGGCTTATAAGGGACCTAGTGGTTATTAGCCTGGTATACACCAATGAACCTATGAACATAAGTTTTGCAAGAAGTGTACTGAGAGAAAATAAAATTATCAGTAATTCATTCAAGAGTGAGTCAATTAGTAAATCGTGAGATCACAGAAAATACAGTGATGCATTGGTCCTGAAGAAATATCTAGGAGCTTACAAATCTTGTCAAAGAAACACATGCTTATGGAATGACAAAGGGGTTCATTAATCTTGATTTAGTTTAATGTACTGGATATTTTCTTTAGATATGTATGTTGGGCATAGTTACTATTATACTGGTAAATAACATTATTACCAAAAACCTGGGAGACATAGCTGTAATGCAAAAATAAACAGCAGAAATGAAGTAACATTTAATGAAAAAGGTGGAAAGTGTAAGGTCTAAGTTGCCATCATTTAAATGTCTTACTCCTTAATAATTTATCATTTATTCATTTATTTATTTTATTTTACATTTGGTTACTGGGAAAGTCCAACTGGACACAAATCCTTTTTCAGCGGAGGCCCAGGGAGAAAAGCTCCACATATAACATAGATTAACAAGTACAGATTCATAAGTGCAGAAAAGCACTATACATTTTAAATCAAAGCAAAACTATGATGGTAACAGTTAAGACTATAGGTGGAATTCAATAAAGCCTACATGGAGAGATTCTCCATGTAGGCATAGTGTTACTTCCAGAACACGGAACATGGTCACTGAGCGATCCAGGAAACAGGGCTGAGGGGAGTGCATGAGCGTGCAGACATGGAGGTGTCTGTGGAATGCAAATCACCTCATAAGCCTGTGAAAGCCATGCAAATGTGATTGATTTGTGATTTAACAAGCAGAAAGGCACCCGTGTGGGTGCTGTGTCGATGTAAGAAATGTACGCAGTTAGAAACTGTGTACCGGAATGTAAAGTTTAAACAGGAGCTGTAAAAGCCTAGAAAAAATGGTGGATATTGCACAGTTGGCATGCAAATGGCCAAATCTATGGCCAGTGAATCCAAAAAGCAATGCAATTCAATAAAAAATATAATTTTTTAAAAATACATATATCACATTTAAGTGGTGCACAGCAACGTGCAAACATGCCGTTATGCAAAAAAAATGTTTACAAAATGAAAATTAGACATTTGCAAAACTATTGCATTATAGTGCTCAGCAGGCAGATTCATACAATGGCAGGTTACAGTGGTTGCTAAGGAGACAGGCCCTGGTGTACTGAAGTATCCAGGGTATACGCAATTAGATGTATGTAAATGAGCCAGGGTTATTAAATAGCAAAAAAGGCCATAGGTACAAACTCTGGAAGGGCTAGAACTGTGTTGGTGTAGGCAGAACAGGTAGCTGATATCAAAAGGGGGTGTATCACACCATGTTTAAACAAATTGGAGCTTAGCGGTGCTGTTTTGCACTCAGCTAATTACAGCTAAGCAGGAGGGCGTGTCTGAGGCTGCTAAGCAATGCTTAGCCCTGCAGCACATGTTTTAGCTAGTTAGAGAATAGCTAAGCATGCCTGTGTACAGGGGAGGGTCCAAACTGCTGAACAGTGTTTACAGTAGCACTGCACCACAGTGCTCAGAAGTGAAAGAAATAAAAAAAAAACACAAAACTCAAAGGAAATAGCCTGGGAAAGCCAATCAAGTATAAATGACTGATAAGCTCCATTCCACTGACACCGGCCCACTCAAACTCCTCAATAATAAATGCATCAAAGTCAGCCAATCACACAGTCTGCATCAGCAGCACACCAATATAAAGTATGCGTAGACCCTTCAATCTGATTTTTCCCACATACTCTGCACTATTGGAGTACACACTTGGGAATTTTAACTGACAAAATGATAGAGGCTGTTGCTGCTCTGCTACATCTGTGTGTGCTAGAGGCTGAGGTCAGTGCTGATGCTGCTGACAATAGGCCCAGACTGAGAAGAAGAAGAAGAGTGTGCAGGCCCAGGGTAACCTTCCAGGGGCTACATGAGCTGGAGATTGTAGAGCGCTACAGGGTGGACAGGAGCATACTACAGGAACTCACCTAGCTCTGCCACCCTCACCTCAGACTCAGAGCCAACAGAGGGGAACCTATCTCAGTGGAAACAAAGGTATGTGTAGCCTTAAGAATAATAGTTACAGGTACTTTACATGATAATGAGACTAAAATAGTTATTTTAACTTACCCATGGCACTATCCTGACCTTACCTTGTTTTACTCTAATGTGTTTTGGCATGTAACCATTGTAAATATTGTATCTGTAACTAACTCTATGACTTATTCCTAACTCTATGACTTAATAACAGTATTCTTATCTACTTGTATTACTTAACAAAGACCTACTGTCTGATTCTCATTTACCCCAGAACTACTATTATTTGCCTAGGTATGTAACCTCTGTAAAACTGTATTATGTTCATTACTGTAGATGCTGTATTTTTTCTCTAATTTGGTGATCTTGGAGCTTTTCTCCTCGGGCCTCCACTGAAAATGGACATGTATCCAGTTTGACTATCCCGGTCAACAAATGTAAAATAAATAATAAATAAATAAATACTTTCCAAAGACCTACTAGGGATATGATGGGGGCTGTCACAGGCATTCGCATCTAGGGTACTCCACCAGTTCCTGGATGTCATGCTAACACATGCCAGTGAACACATTTATTTACCCCACACCCCTGAGGAGAGGACCAGCAATATGTGTCTCTTCCACTATGTAGAACACTACCCAGAGGTACTGGGTGCCATAGACTGCACTCATGTGCACATCAAAACATCATCCAGTGAGGAGGGTAGAGTCTATGTCAACTGTAAGGGGTTTATCTCCATCAACTGCCAGGTCATGTGCAATGCCCAAGGCATTATCATGAATGTGTGTGCTGGCAGACCTGGCAGTTATCATGACTCCAACATCTGGCACTCATCAGAGCTGTACCATACATTTGTTGGGGAATGTTGGCTATGCACTGGAACCATGGATGATGACACCCATCAGAAATGCACACACACCAACTGAAGAATGCCATAATGAGGCACATGCACAAACTAGTAACATCATAGAGCGTGTGTTTGGGCTGCTCAAGTCACAGTTCCGCTGCCTCAACATATCTGGTGGAGCCCTACAGTACTCTCTAGCCACATGTGCACACATCTTTATAGTATGTGCGATGCTACACAATATGATCCTGCAGAAACAGCTGCAGCAGGAACATCACAGGCAAGGGACACACAGCCCTCACCAGTGCCAAGGCCTCCACAGGTGCAGGGGGACTCAGAGAAGGAACCCCCTGAGCCTCTCCCTGTAGGAAGATGTAGGCATGCCCACTATGCCCTGGCCTTGGCAAAGAGGCAGTGCATACTACATGCACTGACAATCTAGGGACCCAGGGACTGAGACCTCACTCTGACTCACATGCATAGTAAAAAGGATGCCAGGCACACCTGTACCTTACCATGTCTAGGCTATGTAGTGCAAGAATCCAACAGAGTCAGACCTAAAGCACTGTTATCCCAACCGCTGAAGGCACAAGGTAAGTCACTCTTCTTTAGAACAAATGAATGGGGTAGTAGACTGTGGTTGTATATGTATGGACCTGCCGCATGTATGCAAGGGAATGGAATGGGCTATCAGGATAGCTGCAGACAGCTGACAGCTATATGGGACAACAAGAACCCTCTGCCCAATACTGGCTGCCCCATAATATGCAGTAGGCCCCAAGCCAGCAAAACCCACTGCACTATGTGAGGAAACTACAAACACTGGGGTCACAGGACTGATGCTGGCTGTCAATGCTAGAGTTCCCTATCCCTGACACTCCCGTGTTCCTATACAACTGCAGTAACAAGTATGTTTGCAAGGTAATACCAGCAGACCACACAATCCCTGAGCTGTCCCAATCAACCTGGTGACATCTACTGGTTCCCCAATATGCAGGGGTCAATGTGCTATGTATGTCTGTGGTTGACAGTGTCAGGATGTAAAGTGCACTGTCTGGTGGCTTAGTGGGCTAAGTACATTATCACGGTTGATAATTATGTCTATGATGGTGTGCTTCATAGCCTTACATATCAGACTTGTCAGGCTAATGGGGTGATAATTTCCAGGGTCTGTAGTTACTCCTACTTTATGGAGAAGATGACTGTAGCAGTACACCATTCAGTAGGGGCAAAGCCTGAGGTGAGTCTGTGAGTGAACAGACCACACAGATGTGGTACCAGTTCACTTTGTAATTCATGTAGAACACAGACAGAGATATTGTCGGGTCCCATGGAAGCTGTATTCTTGGCTTTAGACAATGCAGCTTTAACCTGTGCTGCAGTAATGCTGGGTGCCTGGCATTCTTCCAGTATTGAAATTGGTCCTTTAGGGGGGAAGAGAGGGGTAAAGTTGGCACTGAATATGTCAGCCAGTATGTTGGCAATATCTGTTGGCTCAGTATAGGAGGTACCATTGTGCAGTAACTCAAAGCAAATCTGAGTATTGCTGTGGAGATTCTTGATATAAAAGGCTTTGTGGTTGTTTTTAGTGTCTGCCACAATTCTGCTTTCATAGTTGGCTTTGGAGGTTTTGATGAGGGATTTCAACTTTTTGTTGAGGCTAATAAGGGAATGTTTCCAGTCTTGGGACTTCACCTTTTTCTGCTACAGTTTCTTCCGCCTGTTGTAGAGTTTATTAATAGCAGGGGACCACCAGACTGGCTTCATTTTTTTGGAGGAAAGTGTCTTGGTTCTGTTGGGTATGGCTAGTTCCATGCATTTATGCATGTGTTCGTACACTGCATTGGTGTATGATTTGGCAGTCATGCATCTATTTTCCATTGACATGGGTGCCATGAAGTTAGCCACCTCTGTTTTTAGGAGTCCAAAGTCAGCTTTGTGGAAGTTTTTCATGGTGGATACCTTTGTGGGGGGGGGGGGCTGAGATGTGGATTTCCATGGTGATTAGTTTGTGGTCAGATCTAACCAGGGAGGAACTGACTGTTGGTGTAGAGAAATGGTTGCCCATGTTAGTAATAACCAGATCAAGGAAGTTTCCTCTAGCAAGGGCAAGAATGAGCTGGTCCAGGGCATGGGAACTGATGAAGTCCTGGAAGCATTGGGCCGGTGCATTATAACCAGATACGTAGGGGTTCTAATCTCAAAACAAGAACCCATGTGTGTGTGTGTGTGTGTGTGTGTGTGTGTGTGTGTGTGTGTGTGTGTGTGTGTGTGTGTGTGTGTGTGTGTGTGTGTATGCATATTCCCTTACAGCTGTGTTTCTGTGATTTGGTTATACCATTTTAAGGGCCTGTGCAAACCTGTTAACCCCCACCCCACCATTGACAACCTTTACAGCACCTGCAGATGTAATCCACCTGAATATTAGTGGCAGACACTGCAAAAATATATAATCTCTGTGGTGCATGTGATATGTATATAGTGCTATTGTATGTAAAGCTAGGCAAGTAGGAATTCTATGCTGACCAACGACAGTTCATGAGTGTGTGTGTGCACGTGTGTGTGTGTGTGTGTGTGTGTGTGTGTGTGTGTGTATGTATATCTCCTTGCAGCAGTATGACTGTTTTAGGGACACCATCATACCTCTCAACCCCTTAGAGAAAGAAATCTGGATAAAGCCATACAGAAAAGTGGGACAAAGGCCAAATAATAGGGGTAATTTTTAAATATTGCTCTTACAAACATAAAAAGTTGATAACATAACAGGTTGGCATTAGCATGAATTTTTTTGAAGGATATGAAGTCTGAAATTAAATATCTGTCATTATTGTCTACCTTCAGTCTTTAAGGATATGCGACTAATTTGCAAGAAAACCACAATGTTATGAAAAATGGACCAAAAATATGTGGTAAACATCAGGACATTCTGCAAAAATCTGTACAGGTGAGATGTATGGCTACCTGTCCCATCCTGCAGGTTGCAGTCCATGTTTGGCCAGGTGTGACCTGTGAAAACAACTCAAACAATACAGAGGTCCCAAGAGTGTAGGACAACAAACATTTCCTAAAGTTGTCTAATAGCTGCATAAAGCAGTTATTTTACATCAGAAACACCTTAATGTTATGAAAAATAGCATAAGCTATGGAAATGTGACAAAAATAAGCTATCATATTGGCAGACCAAGAGAAGTCCTATCCGTTGCTCTTGCCGTGAGTATTGTTTGTCCTGCCAGCTCTCACAATACTACAAGTAGTGCTCCACATTCTACATTTGATAAGGTGGCAACCCTACTCTGTGTTGCCTATGTGATTCCGAGCATAGCAAAACAACCCTGTCTTGGTTTGTGATTTGTTGTGGAGTTGACTGGTAAGAGCAGTTTTATTTGAATTTATGTTGCATTTGTTATCACTATTTTTAACTGTTTGTAGGTAAGAAGAGACTGCTTATTAAAAAGCTTTACTTTGACTCATATTTTGTTGTTTTACCTTTAGTTTCACTTTTGGTTGTGAGAAAGGGATAGGTTTTGGTCAGGCAAGCTGTAGCCACCACAAGGGGCCTAGACAGCTATAAATTTACACAGACTGCAGAGAGGAAAATTCTGAGCATATCAAAACAATACTGTCTTGATTTGTGATTTGTTGTGGAGTTGACTGGTAAGAGCAGTTTTATTTGAATTTATATTGCATTTGTTATCACCATTTTTAACTGTTTGTATGTAGGAAGTGACTGATTATTAACAAGCTTTACTTTGATGCATATTTTGTTATTTTACCTTGAGTTTCACTTTTGGTTGTGAGAAAGGGATAGGTTTTGGGCAGGCAAGCTCTAGCCACCACAAGGGGCCTAGAGAGGTATAAATTTACACAGAATGCAGAAAGGAAAATTCTGAGCATATCAAAACAATCCTATCTTTGTTTGTGATTTGTTGTGGAGTTGACTGGTAAGAGAAGTTTTATTTATTTTTACTGTTAAAAGGAGGTGCGACTGTGAGCTATAGTGAGCAGAAGCTACTGCACACGATGTAAAGAAATTACAACTGTCTGGCTGGTAGAACTTGTATGGTTAGAACAACTTTATTGTAGTTTATTATTTAGTTGGATATTGCTGGTATAATTTTTGTCATAGAAGTTGATTTAAGTTCCTTTGAATTATTTGCTACTGACTTTGTGTAATTTTTTCCCTTTGCAATATTTTATTCAATTAAAGCTGAATATGGATTCCTTAAATGAGTATGCACTTAACGATTTTCTAATGCACAAGTATCTTGTACAGTGTAATAAAAGCTATGCATATTTAAAGGTAACAGCTGATAACACTGGTGATCTTTGTTCCTCATGTCAAAAGTTGGATGATTTGCTTACCATTGTTAGAAGCAAATCTCGACTTAATGATGATGATTGCACATGTGCAATTGGCATGGCTTGGAGAACTGTTGTTTCATATATTAATGACTGGACTGATGAATTAAATAATGTTAGGCATAGAACAAATAGAACACATTTAGGAAATGATGCATCTATTTTCTGCAAAGAACATTCAACTCCTATGAAACATGATGAGGCCCCTGAGAACTATGCAATTGTGGATGCAAGTACTCAGCAATCTGAGGGTCCAGTTTGTTTAGAAGGAAACAAAAAAAGAAAGAAAGGAAGAAGTTCTCAACAAATAACAAGGAAGAAAAAGAAACTGACTAATGACTGTAAAGGAAAGAGAATACGTAGTAAAAAGGATTCTGCTTTGTTATGTAACACACTGGTGACAGGGAATGAAGATATCTGTCTATCAGAAAACCCTCAGTCTACAGAAAAAGGCATCACCTTTCCAATGGAAAAAGGTAGAAAAAAGAGGCAATGGGCAGGTGAAAAGGAAGACATCAAAACTGAATGTGGAAGGATTGAAGAACATTACTGTAAGAAAAAAGAAGAGAAAGACAGATGTTGACTACATGGCTCAAGCTGTGGATGTACAATGCCAGTTGGATGAGAATTTAATACACAATGAAAACAGTGGAATTAATAATACTGATAGTGATGAAGATCTATCCTTCGTAACAATTGATAGAGCAGAAATGACTGTATTAGAAGCTGAAGAATACTTCAGAGATGGTCAGCAAAGATATTATTGTAATTGGAGATTCAGTTATTAGAGGAACTGATACTTATATTTGCAGAGGTGATAATGAACATCGAGTAGTGTTATGCTTGCCAGGAGCAAAAATCGAAGATGTGAAACAAGCCTTGGAACGCCTTAATGTAAAGAAGTATGGATCTGTTTTTATTCATGTTGGTACAAATTATGTCACCAACAAAGATACTCTGACTGTTAGTCTGGAACTGACAGCCCCCCTAGATATTATAGCTTGTACTGGTGTTAGGACATATTTTTCACAAATCACCTATAGAAAGGATAGTCAGGTCACTGTGAATGAAAAGATTTTTTGGATAAACACCTACATGGAAAAAATGTCCTGTTTTAAAAAATAGAAATGTGTAGAACATCCAGGCCTTCTTTTGGGCACACATGTTCAAACAGAATGGTGTGCATTTGTCTAGATCAGGGAAGAGAATTTTTGCAGCAGATATTTTGCAATATTTAACAAACACTAGCCAGGATTTCTGCCAGGTCAAAAATTTAACAGTTCACAGATAGCAACATTTGCTGCATCTCTGATGGTTGTTAATGCTAGGAGCATTAATAATAAAGTTTTTTATTAGAAAATTTGCTACGTTCCCAGGCAATTGATGTTATAGTTTGTGAAACATGGTTAAAGAACAATGACTGGAAACCAGTTCTGTCGGGGTATAAATGTTTTTACTATAACAGACATTCCAACAAAAAAATCAGGTGGAGGTGTTATGATAAGGATTAAAGATAGCTATGAGACTTGTGATTATTCCATGTTCAGTGATAACACCAATACTATACTGTGTAACTGTGACAATAAAGACAATCCTGGAGCATATAACAATTGTTGGAGTGTGCAGACCACCAAAGTCAAGTGCAGATGATCCAGAGGAATTCATACATTTCTTACATGAAACACAGGAGGGAAGAATAATATTAGCTGGGGACTTAAATTTACCAGAAACAGACTGGAATAATATTGATTGAACAATGTTAGTAAAGAAATTATTCACAGAGTATATTCAGGAGCAACAAATGCTTCAGATTGTAAAAAAACCTACCAGGGGATGGAATATACTAGATATTGTTTGTGTTCCCAAAGAAATTACTGTAACTTCAAGTCAAGTTTTAACACCATTGATGTGCAGTGATCATGGGGTCATAAAGGTTAATTTGTTGCTAGATAATTCTGCCAAACTGAAATCTAAGCCAATGCACAGAAGGTTAATTACATATTATAGGGAAGCAAAGCAGTTAATGCATAAAACTAACTGGAGTAAGGTGTTCTGTGGAAAAACTGCAGATGGAATGTGGAAAGTTTTGAAAGAGAAATTGTTTGAGTGCAAAAAGTCAAAAAAATGTTTAACATCATGATCTAGGCACGCAACATCAGGGGGGTATATTTCCATAAAAATGAGATACCTGATTAAGGTGAGAGACAAAAATATATAAGAAATGGAAGAGAGGTCAAACTACAACTTTGAAAACTGAAATAAACGAGCTAGACAAGATCAAGAAACATTTGAAGAAATTTTATATAAAGATATTGAGCATAATAGGAAACCTTTTTATAGATACATAAGATGTGGATGGAGTAAAGATACACAAATTGATAAACTGTGTGCAGACTCTAAAATTTATTCTCAGACACAACAGATTATAGATATATTTACAAAATCTTATGCAAAACAGTTTGTCTCCACAAAAGGGGTGGTAAGTTGCCCTAGTCACATCCAGGTAACTTCAGATACTAGAATCAAATTAGATTATATTGAAAAATTACTGTGCAAACTGGATCCAAACAAAGTGCAGAGAGGAGATGGAATAAGTAACAATGGCCTGAGAACACTTAAGCAAAAACTTACACTGCCATTACATCTATTATTCACCGGGTCATATAAATATGGGGAGATTCCTCAAGATTGGAAACATGCACTTATTAAACCTGTCTTTAAGGGAAAGGGGAGTAGGACAAACCCAGAATCATATAGACCCTTAAGTCTACTTTCATGTTGTGGAAAAATAATGGAGAAGGTAATACTGGATAAGTTATTGTCAGAACTGGATAGGTTGGGACTTGAAACCATATTTCAGCATACATATGTAAAAATCGATCTATTACCACCTGTAACACAATGTTCTATAACAATATAATAGCTATGAATGAAAAATTGTGATGTGATTTATATAGATTTAACTTCAGCATTTGACAGGGTCATGCACAAAACACTGACCAATACATTAGTACAACTAGGTATTGATGCACTGTTGATAAGATGGATAACTGCATGGCTTACAAATAGGACATGGCACGTATCACACACCAACTGGACAGGTGCAATCCTTGGTTACAGTCAAGGTGTCCCACAGGGGTCTGTACAAGGCCCTTACTTATTTAGATTGTATCTTTCAGACCTTACTTTTTCATCTGAGGTGTTCTACAGTCTATATGCTGACGACCTGAAATTGGGTAAACTGATTACAAGTGTTACAGATAAGGCATGTCTGCAAATTAATTTGACTAAATTGACCATCAGGGCACAGGAGAATAATATGTTGATAAATATATCAAAATCTAAGCATATGAGATTTGGGAGACATACACTTCTTTTTCTTCTTTTGGCTGCTCTCGTTAGGGGTCACCACAGCAGATCAACTGTTTCCATTTCTTCCTGTCCTCTGCATCTTGCTCTGTCACACCAACCACCTGCATGTCCTCTCTCACCACATTAATAAACCTTATCTTAGGCCTTCCTCTTTTCCTGTTACCTGGCAGCTTCATCCCTAGCATCTTTTTCCCAATATACTCTGCATCCCTCCTCAGCACATGTCCAAACCAATGTAATCTTGCCTCTCTGGCTTTGTCTGCAAACCTTCCAACCTGGGATGACGCTCTAATATACTTATTCCTAATCCTTTCCATCCTCGTTACACCCAGTGCAAATCTTAACATCTTCAACTCTGCTACTTCAAGCTCTGACTCCTACTTTTTTGTCAATGCCACTGTTTCCAACCCATATAACATAGCTGGTCTCACTACCCTATTGTAGACCTTCCCTTTCACTCTTACTGGTACTCGTCTGTCACAAATCACTCCTGACACTCTTCTTCACCCACTCCATCCTGCCTGTACTCTCTTCTTCACCTCTCTTCCACATTCACCATTACTCTGAACTGCTGATCCCAAGTATTTAAACTCATCCACCTTCACCACCTCTACTCCCTGCATCCTCGCCCTTCCAAAATCCTCCCTCTCATTCACACACATATATTCTGTCTTAGTCCTGCTGACCTTCATTCCTCTTCTCTCTAGAGCATATCTCCACCTCTCCAGGGTCTCCTCCACCTGTTTTCTACTCTCACTACAGATCACAATGTCATCTGCAAACATTATAGTCCACGGGGACTCCTGTCTGATCTCGTCTGTCAACCTGTCCATCACCATTGCAAATAAGAAAGGGCTCAGAGCTGATCCTTGATGTAATCCCAACTCCACCTTAAACGCATCTGTCACTCCCACTGCAGACCTCACCACTGTCACACTACCCTCGTGCATATCCTGTACCACTCTTACATACTTCTCTGACACTCCTGACTTCCTTATAAAATACCACAAATCCTCTCTAGGCACCCTGTCATATGCTTTCTCTAAATCCACAAAGACACAATGCAACTCCTTCTGACCTTCTCTGTACTTCTCCATCAACACTCTCAGAGCAAACATTGCATCAGTAGTGCTCTTTCCTGGCATGAAACCATACTGCTGATCATTAATCATCACCTCCCTTCTTAACCTAGCTTCCACTACTCTTTACCACAACTTCATGCTGTGACTGATCAATTTAATCCCTCTGTGGTTACTACAGCTCTGCACATCACCCTTATTCTTAAAAATCTGTACCAAACCACTTTTTCTCCATTCCTCAGGTATCCTCTCACTTTCCAAGATTTAATTAAACAATCTATTTAAAAACTCCACTGCCATTTCACCTAAACACCTCCATTCTTCCACAGGTATGTCATCTGGACCAACAGCCTTTCCATTCTTCATCCTCTTTATAGCTATCCTTACTTCATCCTTGCTAATCCAATGCACTTCATGATTCACTATCTGCATATCATCCAACCTTCTCTCCCTCTCATTCTCTTCATTCATCAGTTCCTTAAAGTACTCTTTCCATCTTTCCATCTGCTCAACACACTCTCCTCGCTTGTGAGTACGTTTCCCTCATTATCCTTTATCACCCTTACCTGCTGCACATCTTTACTAGCTCGGTCCCTCTGTCTAGCCAATCGGTACAGGTCCTTTTCTCCCTCCTGAGTGTCCAACCTTTTATACAACTCTTCATACGCCTTATCCTTAACCTTCGCCACCTCTATCTTTGCCATGCACCTCATCTTCTTATACTCCTGTCTACTTTTTCATCTCTCTGACAATCCCACTTCTTCTTCGCCATCCTCTTTCTCTGTATACTCTCCTGTACTTCTTCATTCCACCATTTGGTAGTCTGTTCCAAGCATCAGCTACTCTGTCAGAGAACCAATTAGTACACTTCTCATTCCTATAGAATCTTCTACATAGGTTATCTGATGATTCTCTAGTACTTTTTGATAACCCCAAACTTTCCCAGAGGTGACATACACTGAAAGGGGAATATTTAATACAGCACACAGTGATTGAAACTGTAGACTCATTTAAGGACCTGGGTATATGGAAAGATTCAGCTATGAGTTTTTCTAATCATATCAACCAATTGGCCAATGATAGTTATAGAACTACAGGTTGTATAAAAAGATTTATAAAGTCTAGGAAATCAAACATAATGAAGTCATTGTTTGTTAGTTACATTAGACCCAAACTTGAGTATGGAATAACAATATGGAAACCCTATAGGAAAACAAGCAAGAATAAACTGGAAAGAGTACAGCGGAAATATACTAAGGGCATCCATGGATGTGAAAATCTACGTTATTATGAAAGACTAAATATCTGAACTTGTACAGTGTCTCTTACAGATATTTAAGAGGAGATCTTATTCAGGTATATAGGGCATTTAGTGACAACTACCTCTGGGAATGTTTGGGGTTAACAAAAAGTACTAGAGAATCATCAGACAACCTATGTAGAATATTCTATAGGAATGAGAAGTGTACTAATTGGTTCTCTGACAGAGTAGCTGATGCTTGGAACAGACTACCAAATTACATTAAAACAAGTACTAGTTTAGATATTTTTAAGAACAGCCTGGACATTTATTATGGGAACAAGTGTTTTGGCATATTGGCAAGCTAGAAGGGCTTTAATGCCCGTACTTGAAACTTTTGTATGCATGTATGTGTGCATAATATGGTGTGCATAATATGTAGACATGAAGAGGCCATGTGAGTAGCTGCTGCCCCCAATGACACACATGTATCTAGGCATGAATGCTAACTTCCACCACCCACATTTGGATGTACTGCCTAAGGCTGTGGCAACTGTAAGCTGTATGCTGTCTGTCATTGACCCACCAACTGATGTTAACGTACTCAATGGGGTCTTACATCTGGTATGGAATTGTGGAAAGGTCTTGGCCTCAAGATGAATGCAAAAAACAGTACCATCATACCATATGGCAAGGACATGCCCTGTCCCCCCATTTCCCATATCAGTGGCAACCCCATAAACACACAACCTGCTCTGAGAGACCTGGGTACTCCGGTTGATAACACTGTTGCATTCAGCCATCAAGTAGTGACAGTGGTCAGAAAAGCCTTGTACGTGGTTCACCACATAGGTAAAGGGAGTGCATCCAGAAAAAATGTGGACATTACCTCTGTATAGTCATTAGTTAGTACAACAATAATTTAGTACCATGGCCCATTTGGTATGTACCTATCTAGACATCTGCAGCAACTGGAAAGGCCATAGTAATGCCCATAAAGGTAATCCATGGCCTCTAACACCTGTTCCATGCAGACAGCCTTGAATCAGTAGTACCCCACTTGGTATTGGACAGGTTGTCCACAAGTGAGCTGTGGCATGCCTAGATGGCAGTGTTATGACCAGCCCTTCAACAGCTGACCCATATATGTGAGTCTAACTCTTTGTGCATTACCAGCACAACAGGCCTGAATCTGATATGTGACATCAACAAAATCTGCTGGAGAGACATCTTTGTCTCCCAGAGGCTGCCTTGTCTCAGGAATGCACTTCCCAGACATATCAAACAGAGTATCATGCAGACCGTCATCAAGTACATCCATGATGAGTGGATGGGAAACCAGAAATCTGTCCCAGGGGTCCCATCTGTGTCCCTCAATGACAGGAGCAACAAGTGCTGACTGATGATTCTGTCTGTGATAAAGTAATAGCTAGGCTTGTAAGGGACCCAGGACCATTACTCTAGTAACCTTCTATGATCCAATGAACCTGTGATCCTACCGAACTCCCAGGTGACATGTATCAAGAGTAGCATGCTGTGTCAAGGGGTATGCATTCAAGATTATGCTGTCTGCCCCCATTGTCCCTCACACACTGTTCTACACATACGCACCTAGGTAGCAATGCACATATACAGCTGTACCTTGGTGATGTCACATTTCTGCATTGCCACTATGCCATCCTCAGCTGCTGTATTGGCAGCAGGTCCCCACAGTATAGACACTCAGACACCTGGAACAGAAACAGAATAAGGTCTGGGAGACAACAATCAGTCAGCAATACTAACAGAAATACAGCATCATGGCACAAAGGTATATATACCTTGATGTGTGCACATGACAATTGTTAGCAGACAGCACCTTACAGGGCTTAACACTACTGTACTACAAGCTGCTATTAAGTGTACTATATTCACCCTGTGCATCAGACCCATATTAGCATGTCCCTGCATCAATGGTATGGATGACAGGGATGTGGCACAGGTATCATCACATGCACAGGGTGTGGTGTGGGGTTGCCAAAGGCCTAGGCTGTGCCACACAGTTGATATAGTGTGTGTGGGTGTGTCTGGAGGGGTGCTGATCAGCTGGGCCATGGAGAGGAGCTGTGTGTGTCTGGTGGTGACCTTCATGTGACAGTGATGTGTGTGTGCATGTACACAATCAGATGATGTGCCAGCCCTACACAAGGGTGTTAGACAGCTGTGGATGTACATGGCAGAATGTACAGTTCACCATCTCCAACCATGAACATGGGAACTGGTTCTACCACACATCCTTCTAGTGTACCATTCACAACATGCCTGCTCCTCCATAATGGACTGAAACATGCATTGGGTGACACATGCTGTGACACCTCTGACAGGTACTAGATGGGCAGCAGTCCTTCTTAGAGCACCCTTGTCAATCTGCCTGTGTGGGGCCTTTCCAGCTCTCTGGCTATGACTAGTGTTTACAGTCACAGATGCCATAGTTGCCACACTCTCCTTTTCGATGCCACCACTCTCTGACTGCCCAGTGTCTGTGGCTGCTTGGGACTGGGTATGTGTGGGCATACTGACTGTATGCATGGACATTGGAGGTTGAAGTGGGATGTCAACCAATGGGACAGTTTCAGCCCCCAACAACCCCACCTGTGTCTTACTATGGCCACCATCATCATCAGAGTCTGATAAGACACTGACATGAGGTTGTGAGGGGGACACACTCCAACCCCCATGGTCACCTGTGAAGGGAAGGCAACATGACTACATTAATTCCTACAGTATACTATAATGTCTGCTGATACACGCACATACACACACACACACACACACACACACACACACACACACACACACACACACACACACATACAGGTGAGGTGTCACAAATGCATTATACAGACCACACCTTATGACTCATGCCATACACAACACACAAGCAGACCACAACAGACACACACAAGACAGGCCCTTAACAGTATGCAGTGCAGCTACGTCCAGTTAATGTTGCTAGTACTATATACACCTGTGAGATAAGTGACACTTCAGTGCATGTGATGGACCTTCACTTAAAACACAGTGCACCCATTTCCACAATATTAATGCAGCTCTTTATTGCAGACTGCCTACACCTTCACAAAAATGCTAATATGTAACAGCTCCTGCAAATATGCTACTGTGATTACTGATGTAATGCAGTGAACCCCTCCACAAATTAACATGCAAGTATTGCAATATCACTAAGCTTAACAGTTGTGTCCACAGCAACCTGGCAGCCCTTAACATACCTAGGATATACATGAGCCATAATAAAAAAGTTCCACAATCACCGGCTACAGGATGATAGACTCAGCTACACCAGTGGTACCTATGGATTTGTAGGGGAGACGTATTGTCAGCAGACACAAATGTGACATTGGTACAGGATAATATATGCATATATCAACATGTACAGTACAAACTGTGATACTACCCACATTGCTGAAATTCACAATATGTGCACACACATGCATTGCAAACCCCCTCCCCAAATGCAGATTGACCTGACATATGTGTACAAGTATGCAGAGGCTGCCACTAAGAATGTTGCAGTATGAAAGTGATGACCACAAGAGGCTTACCTTGACTCTCTTCAGCTGTAGAAGCTGTACCACCCACCTCTATGACATATGGTGTGATGGATTCTTGTGAGCTGGTGGCTGAACCCAGGTTTGCCATCTATCACCACGGTATGTATGTGTCTATCAGCAACATAGTGGCAATACACCATGCATTGCCCTCCTGATATTGATGCTTCCAGCTACTTGCTGCATGCCCTATAAGGTGTTCAAATGCATTTTCCTGTTGCACCTATTACTGCTTGTTCAAAGCCTGTTGACATTGTATGCAGTGGTGTCAGCATCCTGCTGTTGTTCCTCCCTCAGATTCTGAAATATATGGCTTGACAATGTCCTACAGTTTCCCCTGCCAGTCCGGTTGATATGGATATCCTGGCACAGTGTAGCTCCTTCCTCATGTAAACAGATGGACAACCATCTACAAACACCACCAAGGAACACACTGTGGGAGAGATGCAATGAGATTAGGAACCTACAGTCCATGCTGTCTTCCTGTCAAGCCCACATATCTGTCCCTGAACAGGTTGTCAACACAATCAGTACACCTCACACACCATCCGCACCTGCACAACACACACGGACATATGCAGAGGTCCTCAACATACACATTTGCAAACAAAGGAGACCTCTGAGGAAAAGCCACATGTGAACGCCACGGCCCTACACAGCACATACCCCACATAGCCACACACCTGTGTCCCACTGCTACAAAGGCATCACCAAATATCAAACATATTACATATAGGAGACTCCATTGTGAGGCACACTGATGTGCCTCTCACAAGGCTGCATATGTGGATGGTCACAGTTACTTGTGCGTCAGGTGACAGAATCCACCATATCATATATGGACTGTTGTCTCTCACCAACAGGTACTGTCATGAGTCTGTTACAGTCCATGTTGGTGTGCCTGACCTGAGATGTATCTCCCTGGACTATATTTAGTGAGACATGAGTGAGCACGCTGATTATGTGTCACAGGCAGGTATGTCCCTAGCCTTATGCAGCATTCCACTGTCAACCAGACTGATGCCGCAATACAATCAGAAAATGATTGACCTTAACATGTGACCTGTTATCTTGTGATATTCCAGGGGGTTCCAGTACTTGAAAGTCTGGGATGCTATGGTCAACAAACCACAATGCTTTGCAGAGATGGCCTCCATCTGTCTCAACTGGCCTTCATGCATCTGGCAATGGTTCTCACCACTCCCATAGTGCCTTCATTAGGAAAAGTGGTGAGGTTATCATTATCAACATACAACTGTCAGTGCAGCAAACATTGAAGGCCATGCTTCGAAATGCTAGGAGTATACACATGACTCTGCCCTGAGTACAAGCATTCTTAACCCTGGGAAATGCTGACATCTCTGCAGTCACAGACACATGGTTCAAAGCTGCAGAGAGCACCCCAGCCTTACCTGGTCAACCATCCTATCATACAGTCAGACCCTAAAGTGATGGCGGTATATTCATGCAACATGGGGTTTCAGCATATATGAGAGCCATACATGCCTCCACACTGTACAGGCAGTAAGATGCACAGGGGACACTGCAGGGGCAATTTTCCATTGCCAACACACCTATTCAAATCATAACTAGCTACGGCCACCACATGTGACCAGGAAGCCCATTCTGCCTATATGGACGTCATCAACTGTATTAGGATTTGGGTCTGTACCCTGATCCTGAGTTACATGAATGACCCAAACATATACTGGAAGATGTACCCATGCCAGCACACAAATGGCCAGAGAGCCATCAACAGTGGAATTACATACACCTCAGTGCAGCTAGGGGCTAACCCCACAAGAGTTGAAGGTGTGTTGGAGTTGATATTACACAAAATGGGTTACCACTGCAGCATCCCTACAGTGTCATCCTCTTTGGCAAAGCAACCATCATGCAGTCATGTTTGCAGTCACCATCTCCCACAACACCCATCTAGCTAGGGTAAGACATACATACACCTCTGACATGGAATACAGACTCCTGGGGGGTGGTATATTCAGCTTCACAGCTCCATCCCCTCTGTAGGAACTGGCACCAATATCCACACATACACACAAGTGCTATAAGTGCATTTGTATAGATGCATGAAGTCAGGTATACCCGACAGGACTACATCATCCTCTGCAAGGATACGTACACCTGTCTGGTGGACATCTGCAAGAAATAGTGTCTATAACAGTATCAATAACAGGATTGACATACCACCATCTGAGACAAAGTAGGAGCAGATGCCCACTTTGGATCAATGTCTCTTTAGCATGAACAAGCGAATGTGATCACTCTTGGAAACCTGGACAGCGAACCCAGACCCCACATTGTCGACATCCACTACAGACAATCATCTCCCCTTCTGCACATATGTTTGCAACATCAGAGGAAGCACTTGAATCTGCTCACCTGTGGTGGGCAAGGACACCAGCTCTACTGTGCTGTAGGTCTAGCATACTCAATGCCTGACAGAGTCAGTGTAGACTTCAGCCCCTGTCCCCCCATCAGTACATCAGGACATCCCCATTACCTGCCCCCTTCTCCTATATGTAGGGAACAGGTCACCTCTGCCATGTGAAAGTCATTGTATACAGCCACCATGGGAGCCTTATCACATCACAGGATGCATCCTACATGACCTTGCAACACCATAAGGCACTGTATTCAAAGGAGGCCTAATTAATGCCTTTGTCCCAGCCATGTGAAGACAACCACTGTCACCCCTTTACACTAAAGTGGGGTGTCCACCAATCTGTCACATTATAGACCCATCAGCCTAACTAGGCTGATCTGCAAGGTCACAGCACAGTTTATAGTGAACCTCATTAACAAGGACATTGGCAACCTCCACACACTCTATCATGCACAGTTAGGCTTTGTCAAAGAAGGGATCATGTCTCTTACACTTGGTTGACCTCTTTGACACAGTCACCAAAGCCATGGAGGGGGTGACAGTACACACTGCCTACATGACCTGGACAAAAACTTTGACAGTATAACCACTTGGCCATAATAGATATACGGTCCCAAGTATGCAATCACCCCATATGTTACCAGAGGGATAGCACACTGGTTCGATGACACTACCCACCTAATCCACATAGGGGAATCCACCTCAAGCAGTTGACCCATAACTAGTGGCATAACCTCGTATTCTGTGTTTGGGCCTCTGTTATGTGTGATGTACACTTCTGAGTTGCAGGGCACAGCCATTGGCCTATGGCTGACCTTGTTTGCAGATGACTGCATGCTGCATACTGTCACCGGATTCCCTAGTGATGCAGACATCTGTTTACGAGGGTCTCATGCAGACACATGAGTGTTGCCAGAAACATGGCCTAAGGCTGCATACTGGGAAATGCAGTGTCAACCCCTTTGAGGAGGGTGAAGTCCCCACATATTATCATAGCACTAACAACATCCTAGGCACCCAGTCAGTCATGAGGGATCTGTGCACACAGGTTGATGGCAACATTACATTTCACCATCATGTTGCTTCCGCTGTAACGTAAACTTTCTACATGGCCTACCTCATACATAAGGGTATGTCATCCAGGGACATGGGGTCATAACATCCCTGTACTCCCCCCATAAGGCCCATTATTGAGTATAATGCCCTGTTCATCATTCACCTCCTACAGCACATGCAGCAGCTGGGGACATCACAGAGGTTCCCCATCAGGGAATACCAGGGCCTCAAACATCTACCATACACAGATAAGCTATAAGGCCATCCCTCAACCCAGTTTCATACATACCCTTCAAAGGTGACCTCTGTCTGGCATACAAGGCAATCACAGACTCCACATTGTTGGGACTGCTGCACAAGTGCAACTGAAGCTCCACTCTATTAACCCAAACACACACCCTCAAACTGGTGTGTGACATCATCTAGGCTTGTTGGTGGCTCAGATGTGTGTCCCATACACTCACCATGCTGTGGAATGGACAACCTGTCCACATCAGACAGGGTAGCTATTTACACCTTTGCAAGCAGAACCTGGATAACTGGATGGTTAACAGCACATACACCCTTGGGATACCACATGTGTCCCAGCTGGACTGGGGCATCAGGTGCTGCCTGCATACACATGGGCTAACATCTGGCATAGACTTATGGGGGCTCATGGCCCATAGTCTAGTAACCTTATATGATCCTAGGTATACCAGTTATGGCCTGTGTGCAGTGACAGGCTATGTTGTTTATGTGTCCACACCCATCACTGCCATCTACTGTGGTGTGTCCCCTATGAGCAATGTTCCAATACCATGTCATACAGCCACCATCCGACAAATAGATGAGTGGTACTACAAATCACATCAACATCTGTGCTACATAATAAATGAGAGCAGTGTAGATGTGGTATAGGATTTCCTCCTCGTAGGTGTCTGACATCTGCAGTACACAGATGTTTGTGGAATGTGTACACGTGCCTGATATATGTGGACCCCCAGCCAGACAAATGTAGATGTCTGGAAGCCAGTTGGACAATATGCATTGGTTGTCCCCAGACTATAGGGAATGTGTCTGTGACATGCCATACCCCTCAGAACACAGTAATTATACATTAATATCTGGTACTGTATTCATTCTCTTACATTGTATGCTCAATATGTACACACTGTTGCTGAGGTGGAGCCTGTATCCCACCACTACTATAACCTGCTGTCTTGTTGCAGGGGATAACCAGGTATGCTGGCCATAGCTATTAGGCAATGAGATACAGGTGTGCCATACACAGTCACCTAGCCACAGTACGTCAGTAACAGTCATGGACACCTGGACAATGTTTGAACTATGCCTGTATGACATTCATGGACTGAGAGGGGCTCACTGACAGTACATGATGTGATATGTCAGATGTATCCACCAGTAGTTGCTGTCAGTATTGAACAACACATAATCCAGTAGCATTCGTATGTGAGCTGACCATTGCTGTGGGACTCAGGGGCCAGAGCTGTGATCTATGGCACTGCAGACAGCGACAAAAGGGAAGACTGTAAGTGCTTGACAGCTGACTAACAGCAACATGTCAATCCAAGCTATGTTGTTGAGACCTACTGTTGAAATTCACATTTCCCATGACTGCATCCTCCCATCTGCATGCCACTGCATGGGCAATTCTATGACATACCTGGTATACTGCTGTACTCCTTTGTGAGCAGAAATCCAGTGGTAGTTTTCCTATGAAAGTGCAGTCTGTCTTCATGAAGAAAGTCACAGACCTGTTTACCATAGGCAGCAGCATGCCTTTGTAGGTAATGCTCATGAACAGGTGATTGCATGTGCACCAGTCTGTGACTCACACTTGCTAACAGCATCCAGAGCAGCTGGGGTGCATTTTCAATAGCCAATGGCATGGCAACACAGTGTTATAATTAAGGGCTTCATGTAGGCCTTGGCCCTTTTACTGGCCTGTCAGGAGGACATTATTGAGGTGTGGGAGCTGCAGTATCATAGAGGGTAGGTAGAAGTACTGTCCACTGTTTGGATTGATGTGCTATGTCCACAGTTTTGCATGCTATGTTTGCCCATTATTAAAAGACTTTCTGATTCTGTGGCAGTTTACTGTTGAACAATGTGTGTTGGGGTCAGTAAGGAAAGAGGGAGATGTGACTGTCATACATCATTTTTATATGAATGTGCATGTTGCTGCAGTTGATGCTGGTCTATCAGCTGTGTATGTTTTTAGTGGGAGACTGTGACACATGTCCATTTCACCTGAGCATCCCCCCAACCATTTATGTATGGGTGTTGTGTGGATGGCCTGGTCTAAGTGTTTGGGAGGTATGTTAGATCTGTAGCAGGTTGCTGAACATACTGCTGCATGTGTAGCAGGCCGCAGTTTCTACATTCTGGCCAGGAGTTATACTGATGATTGTGAACACTTTGGGGGACAGCAAGCTGTATATGTCAGTGAGAGAGCAGTGTCAGATCTGTTGTCACAGCACAGGGTGAGGATACCCATAACAATCAAAGTGAGGCATGTGCCTCTGGTACATATGTTAAGTAATAACTCCATCCAGAGAGTGGTAGGCAACATTTATTTATTTTATTTATTTATTTTACATTTGTTAATGGGGTAGTATCCAACTGGGCCAAGGAGCCTGTTTTCAGTGGAGACCCAGGGAGAAAAGTTCCACATTCAATAACATTGCAAAGATAATACAAAATTATCCAAAATCCTAAAAATCCTAAAATTACATACATATAATACTACACTTAATACAGAACTTGTACATGTACATTCCAGAAGTCCAGAGATAAAAATTAGGATGTGAGCAGCATTGCAGATCCTGAAATAACAATGAGTGAAATTGATTGACAGAAGCATCTCTGGTGTCATCAGTAATAGCACATCTAAAATGTGCATTGTTTACTGCACAGTAACACATTTTAAAGTAAGCTAAAGTAAGAGATAGGTTGCTTAGAGAGGGGAAAGAGCAAAGTAGAAAGGGAGTGGATTGATTATCCAGGAGAACAGCAGGAGCAAATCCACCTAGATATGAGATGTTCTTTAGTTTTAGTTTTGAAGGAAAAGTAGTTGGGAGTGTTTTGAATGTGTTGGGGGAGTGCATTCCAGGCCATAGCTATTTTGTTAGAGTAGAGACAATTGCCATGGCAGTTGTATGACATGGCAGTTGTGTGACTGGGTTATTTTTAGTGTCAGTCTGTTGGAAGATCTAGGGGGCCTTGTATTGACTTGAGGTTCAACTAGGAAGGAAAGTGAGGGGCATTGTTTAGAGTTGTGAATGATTTTGTATGTAAAGGTGAAATGGTTTAGTGTTAAGAGGTTGGGAAGTTCAAGCCAATTCAGTTGGAGAGTACAGCAGTGGTGAGATTTATGGGGATGGTTGCTGGCAAATTTTGTGATATTATTATAACAGGATGATGTGGAAGCCGCGGTGGTGCAGCAGTAGCATTGTTGCCTCACAGCAAGAGGTTCTCCTGTTTGATTCTTGACTGGAGTGCCTTCTGTGTGGAGTCTGCATGTCTTTCCTGCAGTTGGGTGGCGTTCGAAAGACATGCGTAAAATGGGCGTGCCTTTGCTGAAGGTTGGGTGTTGAGCTGGCACCCATAAAAAAAACTACTGCCAATCATTAGTAGACCGAAGTTCCACTTTGGCGACCCCCAACCGGGAAAAGCCAGAAGAAGATTATAACAGGATGATAGGTTGGTTTTGTGGAGGTTTTTAAATATGTGTGAGCAGTAGAGTAATGTAGATAGAAGTTGGGATCTAGCAATGGCTAGTTTGTAAGGAAAGGTTTTGCACAGTAGAGAGCTCCAAGTTTGGCATATACATTTTTAATTGGCAGGGAAATGTGAATATCAAATTTCAGTCTGTCATCTATGGTTACACCTAGGAGTTTGCTATGGTTTGTGGGTGTAATTGTGGTTCCATTAGTGGATTGAATAGTGAGAGATAGAGAGTGGTTACTGGATGGTTTGTTGGTGAAGAACATCAGCTTGGTCTTATTGGGGTTTAGAATGAGTTGGAGGTTGGACAGGTAGGCTTCTATTTCCTGAAATGCTTTTTAAGTTTTATCCTGAAGTTCTTGGAGGGTTAGGGCCGAGCAGATAAAGGATGTATCATCTGTGTATTGTACGATTGTAGCAAGTTGGATTGCTGAGTTTGTACTATTGGTAAATAGGATAAAAAAGAGGGGGCAGAGTATGGATCCTTGGGGTACACCAGTGGACACTGGCAGCAGAGGGGAGAGATTTTTCTCCCATTTGGTGGCCTGTTTACAGTCAAATAGGTAGCTCTTGAACCATGTAAATGTGGATGAACTGAGATGGTAGGTGGCAAGTATGTTTAGGAAAAGCTGGTGGGAGACAGTGTCAAATGCCTTTGACATGCCAAGGAAGATTGCTGAGACTAGAAAACTATTGTTCATGAGGTGATGAATGGTGTCAGTGAATGATATTAAGGCTGTGTTTGTGCTATGCTTTGGCCTAAATCCATGCTGGGAGTAGGATAGCAGGTTGTTGTCGATGAGGTGATTTTGGAGTTGTTGGTGAATACATTTCTCTAGGATTTTAGCTGTTGGAGGGAGGATGGCAATGGGACGATAGTTTGTGATCTCCCTGGAGGGACCGCCCATGTGGAGGGGGGGTGATATGTGCAACCTTCCAGACGTGAAGCACATATTATTCATAGACAGAGTGATTGATAAGAAGAGATATAGGATAGGCAATAGATGGGGCAGCAATATTTAAAAATTTGTTGTGGAGTTGGTCTGTAGCTAGACTGCTAGGTTTAAGTTTGCTGAGGAGCTTTTTTAGGACAGGTTTGAAGGAGAAAGACTTGGTGGTGTTAGAGGCAGAGGAGGGGATTGAGAGAGGTAGGTTTTGGTGTTTGGTGTTTGTCAAGGAGGGAGGTGATGGAGTTAATAAAGTGGGAGATGAATTGGGATGCTATGGATTCGGAGGTGCTAGATGTGGTGGGGAGGGGTGGAGGTTTTACCCGAGTTAAGGAGGTAGTTAATAGTTTGCAAGAATTTGCGTGGGTTGTGAAGATGCCTTACTTGAGAGGTATGGAAGTAGTATTTTTTGTCATTTGTTATACATTTCTTTGTTTGGTTCCTTAGCTGCTGATATAAGGTTCAATCATTTATGCTTTTGGTGGATTGGTATAGGGCCTTAACTCTATCTCTTTGTTTGATAAGAAGTTTAGTGTCATAGGAAAGCCAAGGTAGTTGTTTGGATTTGATATGTAATTTTCTTACAGGGGCCAAACTATTTAGGAGTTCAAGGATTTTGTTATTAAAGTATTCAACTGAAAGATCCAGTTTAAGGGTTCTTAGTGGTGATCAATCACATTGTTGTAGCAGTAGGTTGAACATATCAGGACATGTATTCATATTTGCAACACGTGTTCCACCCTACAGGCCTTTGATATGCTACTAAGGGTGGCAGTGACTGTGTTAGCAGCAACCAGTTCTGCTGGACATGGCAGGGCTCAGTTATTTCTATGTTGTATTGACAAGCATGTAGTTGTTGTGCAACAGACTGGACTGTGGGCCAGGGCTGTGGGTGTCCAGATGTCACACATGCTAGGAATATAACAGATAGAGCAACTGAGTCATTATTATGGCAGGTGTAGTTGCAAGACATGTGCGTGAATGGGTCTATATTAGAACATCAAAGTCTTGAAACTTTGAATGTTCTAATATTGACCCCTATTCAGCAAATGCTGAAAATAGCGAAGCTGCAGAACACCAAATTTTTTCCTAGGGAAAGAATTTGGTTGGCCGTTTCTGTCGCTTCACTATTTTCAGCACTGTGGTGGAAAGTTACAGGTCAGGTTCAGGTAAGTGTGCAATTGTGTGGATGTGAGGGTTAGGGCACGGGTTAGGTTAGTTAGGGTAAGGGCAAGGGTCAGGTAAGTGTGCGATTGTGATGGACGTTAGGGTTAGGGCGGGGTAGGTGAGTTAGGGTTAGGGTGCGGGTGAGGTGAGTATGTGATAGTGATGGACCTTAGGGTTAGGGTTTGGGTTAAGGTAAGTGGATAGATAGTACTGTATGTACAGTTTAGTGTAGGGTTAGGTGTAGGATTTTAAGTGTATGTGTGTGGATTGCTGTTTTTCTGGTGTGCTTGTGTTGTGTATATGTGTTTCGGAACAGAGAATTTTTTCCCTGGGAAAAAATTTTCTGTTCTGCATGTTCGATATTTTAAGCGTTTGCTGAATAGGGGTCGATATTAGAACATTCAAAGTTTTAAGACTTTGGTGTTCTAATATAGACCCGCATGAATATAGTGTGTTACACAGGATTCACATAAATATGTGTATTCAGATGAGTATGATGTGTGACACTGACCTGTCTCTCATGATTTTGTAACCTCAATCTGCACATTGACTTTCCAGTACTTCATGCACACAGAATAGGTTTTATGACAGCCATGCCATAGGTAGGTGGCACAACTCTGGACATTCTGCAACAGTCTGTGCAGTTGTCAGCTCTACCTGATACTGTAGGCCTCACATATATTCATTAACATGCATTTGACTGTGTACTGCTTCCGTTTTTGCATCACAGGCCCAAGTAAACTGCCAATTATCCCATTGTATGTGGAAGTAGTGTGTCACTGGCAATCAGGATATGTTTGTAAAAACACCAGCTCACCTCACAGCAGAATGGCCTAGTGGGCTAATGCATTCTGCTGTAGTTGATGGGGTGCTGGGTTCGATACTTGGCAAGTGTGCTTATTTTTGCTGATGTGCATCACTGGAATTGATGATATGTTTACTGAAACAGCAGTCATTCTCTGGAGCTGAGTGATCTAGTCAGCTAATGCACTCTACTGTAATTGATATGGTCCTGGGTTCAATACTCAGCAGGGGTGAATGTGTTTGCTGATGTGACATCAGTGGAATGCATGATGTATTTATAAAAATACTACTGTCTTTCCCATGCTGAGTGGCCTAGTGGGCAAATGCATTATGCTGTAGTTAACATGGTTCTGGGCCCAATACTTGGCAGTGGTGAATTTTTTTGCTGATGTGACATCAGTGGAATGCATGATATATTTATAGAAACACCAGCTCCTTTCCAAAGCTGAGTGGCCTAGTGGGATAATACACTGTGCTGTAGTTTAGAGAGTCCTGGGTTCTACACTTGGCAAGAGTTATTATTTTATTGATATGCATGACAGCGTCAAAAACAGATAAGGTGATTAAAGCAGTTTTAAGTGGGTTTGCATGCCGCGCAGGTCTGCTTAAACTCGTGCTAATTCCAAAAAAAAAAGGAAAAAAGGGGTGATAGAAAAGTGGTGATATGGGGCAAGCAGGGGAAACAATGTGAAAGGCAAGTAGGGATGTGCAGAATACATGTAGGAAAGGACCATAGCTCTCCATTTCTTGTACAGCAACAACTGTGCAGGTTTTGGACAATTTGGAATTTGGAGCCTCACATCCCAGATAGAGGGGTGTGGGTGACATACCTATGTTGACTAATTGCTGTATTGATTGATTGAGGGCAGTGTATGTGGGGACAAAATGGAGAGCTATGTATGGGGTGATATTTTTTTTTGTGTGGGACAGATGCCTTTTTTAAGGTGAAAGTAGAATGTTGGGGAAGGGTTATAGGTACATTTTGGGATGTAAGTTGGATAGGAGAGGTTGCATTTGCAGACAGACAAGACAGTAGACAGGGGCGGTGTATGACACATGAGGGGGGTAAACACCTTGAATGGGGAGGGTGTTTGGGAGTCAGAGGACCAACTGCCCCCAGATGGCGACAGTGAGTCCAAAGTTTTTGGCAAAAGTGATCACTATCCATGACAGCATGACACTTGAGAGGCATGTATCATACACAGTACAGAGAGTTTACACTTATCCTGCTGACACTGGCAGGCATGGAGTTAGATTATCAGCAGACATTCACAGACACAGCAGGCATACAGCTGTAACAACAGTAAACAGTTTTATATGTCTTATTAACTTGGAATAGTCTTGTACTTCTGGACGTTTTATTTAATGGAATCTTATCACCTTGCTGAGCAATGCTGTTTACACACTAGTACATCTGGACACATGAATTAGTATACCATTCAAGCAGCTGCTACAGACATTTATTTACCTGTAATTCCTGTGGAAAAAACATCTGTTAATAATACATAACTGTTTCTATATATATTCAGTAGTACTTGTCTGTTTTTATAAATATATAGTAGCACTTGTCTCTGGATTTGAACCCCAGTTTGTAGGTGGCAAAATGAACAACATACTTATTGTTTATCAAACCGAGCTACTGAACCACTGTTGCATGGTGATTGACTGATATTGTGCCTAGAGCTCAACTGGTAATAAATTCTGACCTGGTAAAAAAAATAACCAAAAAACTAGTCGGTCCAAAGTAAAATTTTACTGAAGTATGCGCTTTTAGGAAAACTCCCTTTATCAGACAAACTTTGTCTGATGAAGGGAGTTTTCCCGAAAGTGTTTACATTTAATCATTGTTTTTTATCTTCATTAAAAGTTTTACTTTAGCCTGGTGGACTGACTAGTTTTTTTGTTATTTTGTTATATACATTCAGTTTCTACTGCTACGGACCTTTGGTGCCTATCAGCTTGCCTTAATATTACTGACCTGGTAATATAGGTAGAGTGTCACACAAGACTGCAGTGACACTTGAACACACATGCATGAGATTCATGCATGACAGAGATAGTAGGTGAACTGTGTATTAATACTTGGAATGAAGGTGTACACATTTCACACCTAGTGGATGGGAATATGTGTGATGTGTACAGACGGTATCAGGGTGCTGACTTGCCTAACTGACCCATATACAGTTGCAGATGGTATATTTGCAGTCTACAGCTATTACTGTTTCATACTTACCTGCATCAGCATAACTACGTTCAGGAATGCATATAGCTGAAATGCAAAGGTTAACACAAGACACTCCTTGGAGAAACATACTATAATATCTTAGACAGTAGTACTCTAGGTTCAGATCTTTAATGCAGAACAAATATCATATTGCATTATATCTTGTAGCAGAGCTCCACATCTGCACTATAGCAAAACAGTTCTTTATCGGCCAACCTTTAGTCACTTCATAGTATTATAACCGCATTTACTTCACAGCACTTGTAATATTCGATTTCTTGAACAACAGCCCAGAATACACACAACAATTGGCAGAACACAGCTTTATTGAGGGTGACATGACACAGTGATTGGTATACATTTGACAATCTTTATTGTTCTACAATTTAAATAAAGCAGGTGTTGAAAGGCAGCTGTTCTTCCACAATCTGTGCAGGACTAACTATTTCCTTCACAATTCACAATTCTGACTGCAATTGTACTGTATTTCCTGTAGATTAGGAATGTAGTTAATTTATTCCCTTCACATTTTGAATGCAGTGTACCTTATTAGCAGAACATGTATTATTAATACAGTATACAAGTTATTCCCAAACATTATTAATGCAATATTAACTTTATTTCCTTAACATTAGCATGTTTCATGCTTTCATTTATATTGAACTGTACCTGACAATACTCACTGATATCAGTCCAGGTCTATGAACACATTCATTGCAGTACACTCACAATATAATATACCTACTAGCAGTTAGTACTGTACTCTTTCTTAGTTAGATTACTATATATTGCAAGATATATCTGTACTAACCACACTCTGTGCTTCCTGGCCAGGTGCCCTGCATGGGCCTCCAGGTTGCGAGCCCTCTCTTCTTCAGCTGTGGGGGAAAACACACCATTATGTGTACCTGTCTATCAGATATTCATACTAGAATTTGGTAAATCAATGGTACCTATACTTACAAACTTCTGTGGCATTGTGGTCCTGGGAATCTTGGATCCATTGGGCCAAGCGGCCACCCCCTTCCTAATCATCAGGTCATCGTTATGGTGACACACCTGCTCACCAGTGCGGAGGATGCCAGTTGCAGTGGTGAGGTTGCATTCCAGCTGATCCCAGGCCTCTGATTTGTATTTATACCCCTGGTACTGGCCCTGCAGTAGCCAGTTGTCATGGTCTTTCACAAGGAGCCCAGGCATGAACCTGGACTCCAATATTCCCCAGTGCTGTGCCTGAAAGTGTGCATCCTCTCCAACACCTGCCATAGTTCCTGCACAGGTCAAACTACAACAGGTTCTGGCTGTATTCCTCCTGTTCAGTTTAAATAAGTCTGTTCTCCCACCCTTTGCTACCATTGGACCATTTTTAAAAATGCTAAACTTTGCTTAGCACTGCACAAACCCACTGAGCTCAGCCAAGCATTGCTTCAACTGCCCATGCTTAGCAGTGCTTAGTGGTGCACAAACCTGCTTAGCTGAGCTGAGGACTGCTTAAACTGAGACTGCTTAGCTGTGCCCAAACCAGCTAAGCGGAGCTGTGCATTGCTATGTACTGTCACAGGTCATGTTTAACCATTGCTTGACTTGGCTTAGCAGTACTTAGCAGAGCTTAGCTAAGGGCAAACTAGATTTTTAGATAATAAATAAAAATATGTTGACATTAATTGCTCATTAATGATATGTTATTATGTGTATGTATTTTACTTTACATGACCTAACCGTATGTATTTTAATTACGTTATCTTGAGGTGTGACTGTAATGTATTGGACACTTATGTGTAACTGAAGCTTTTCTCCACATATCTCCACTGAAAATGGGCTTCTGTACCAGCTGGACTAACCCAGATAACAAATATCAATAACTACGTTGATAAAAAAAAAAAAGTGTACATTAATGCTATCAGATGTAAAAGCTGAATAGCCTGTCTGTGCACGTGAACCATACGACTTCTACACACAAGGCCTTTACTCTAACCATTCAGCTAACATAGATGTGAAGATTTTAGCAATACATTTCTATATAGCTTTCAATTACATTTAATGCACTGCACTGCACAAACCCACTCAGCTATGCTTAAATGTGACTTTTTCCATTAAAACTAAAAGCATCTGATTTTGATTTTTAGATGTCTGGCACATGTTCATTGCTAAGTGCTGCACCGCGCAAACATGAGAAAAAAATTATTAAAACAAAAAAGGGGAAATGACATTTTCACTCATATTTCAGTGCCATTTGGCACTTTGACAGTGCAGGGGGTGTGTTATGGTCACTGTAACACACCCCTGCAAAAAGGAAAATTGAGGTAGTACACACATTTAACACATTTATATTTCAGTGCTGTCCAGCACTTTGACAGTGCAGGGGGTGTGTTATAAGCACAGTAACACACTCCCTGCAAAAAAGAAAACTGGGATAGTAAACACATTTTACATTTATATTTTAGTGTCGTCTGTCACCTTGACAGTGCAGGGGGTGTGTTACTCATCTCTGAGCACTGTAACACACCCCTACACTGATTCAGTAACTGTATTACACAGCTCTCCCTCAGTAGTGTGCTTTCATTAATATGCAAATGTGCTCTGCCAAGGGGGAGCTGCAGACATGGCCACCATTCACTCCGTGTAGGCCTTACTCTATTCCTACATGGAGTTTATTAAATCTGGGTGTATGTGTCCACAAAATCAATCAAACACTTTAATCTGTAGTATCCAAACAACATTCCGTATGGTTTGGTAATATAACAATATAAGGTATATACAAGTCTCCATACTTAGAAGAGGTGTTAGCTGATGAGAGGAGGAGAGAAGTATGAGAAAAGAGACTTGCAGGATAGAGAGAAGACAACTGTCTGAGAAAGAGGGATGGGAGTTTATCCTGGGTGAGCAGAAGGAGTTGGAAATAGGCTAACCTGGGGAGTCACAATTGCAGATCCAGTTGGCTTGTAGGTGTGTTTTTAGTGATTTTTTCAACTGAGCTACAGATGATATGGCTGTTATATTAGTGTGCAAAATATTCCAATTTTAGCTATAAAATTTGAATAGAAGTAGGCTCCTGCAGCATTGTTGGGTTTAGTGACTTGAAGGAGAGGTTTATTGTTGGAGCACAGGATCCTACTACTGGAGTACGAATGTATTAGATTTTGTAATGCAGGGGTTTTATCAAGGTAGTACAGAATCTTATAGGTTAGTAGAAGTTGGTTGTAATGGGGAAGATGGGGAAGTTCAAGCCAATTGAGTTGTTTAAGGACTGAACAGTGGTGTGCTTGATGTGGGTACTGTTGATGAATTTTGCAATTTTGTTATAGTAGGCCTCAAGTTTAGTTAAATCTGATTTTCTAACATTGGTGAGGATAGGGGAGGCATATAAAAGTGAAGAGATTAGATGTGTTTGTGCTATTTTAGCCCTGGTGTTGTTTGTGAGGAATTGTTTATTTGTATATAGTGCCTCTGATTTTTTATGTACTTTCTTTATGGTGAGTGAAATGTGAGTGTCAAATTTCTACTCCTAGGAGTTTGGTGTGAATGACGGGAGAGATGGTTGTTTTATTATTAGAAATGATAGTAAATGTGACTATTGAAATGGAGAGATTAGTAGGGTGGAATATGAGAAGCTTGGTTTTATTGGGGTTGAGTATTAGTTGAGAGTTGGTAAGCCATTCTTCTACAGAAAGGAAAGATGTTTGTGTTTGTAATTGCAGTTCTTGGAGAGAGGGAGTGGAGCAGATTAGTGTTGAGTCAACAGCATATTGGATGACCGAGGCATGTACAGTACACATATGGAGGTTGTTAGTGAAGACAGAGAAAAGTAAAGGAGCACAAATGGAGCCTTGAGGAGCACCAAGCATTACTGGTAGTAAAGGAGAGAGTTCTTGCCTCCACTGTACTGCTTGATGTCTACCTGTTAAATAGCTATGAAACCAGGGTATGGTGGGTTTACTGAGATTAAGTTCTGAGCAGGAATTGATGGGTTTGTTTTGGTTAACCATAGCAAATGTCTTAGAGAGGTCAAGAAAGATAGCAGAGACATAATTGCCATTATTTCTGTGGTTGTTTACTATATGAGTGAAAGACAAAAGGCTGTTGTGGTGCTGTGATGGGACCTGAAGTCATGTTGAGTGTAAGAAGGTTGTGGATGGTGAGGTAGTCCACGATTTGTGAGTGTATGCACCTCTCCAGTATTTTGGTCAGAGGCGATAGTATTGCTATAGGCCAGTTGGTGGTTAACTCTTTAGAGTTACCCCCTTTGTGGAGTGGAATAATGTGAGAAATTTTCCAAATTTTAGTGTCTATATTTTCAGATATTGAATGGTTGATAAGTATGGGATAGGGTATGCAATGGCATCAGTGGTGGTTTTCAAAAATTCAGCTGGAAGGTTATCAGCGGCTAAGGTGGTGGATTTTAGTTTCTTAATAAGCATCTTAATAGTATTAGTAGAGACAGGATGGAAGCTAAAATCATTGTTTGTCACTTGGTAGTTTGGTGGTGGGTTGGAGGGTGAACAGTTTTGAGAGTTAGCTAGGGCTAGTATGGACTTTGTGAAGAATTTGTTGAAGGTGGGAACATTGTGTAAGGTATCAGTTATGCTTGGTGGGGTAGTACCAGCTTTTTCAGGAAGGAGAATGTTTTTAATGACTGTCCAGAATTTTTTGGAGTTATTTTGATATTTAGTTTGTATATTGTCATAGTAAATAATCTTGTCTAGTTTAACACATTCTTTTGACTTGTTAAGGAGTTCAAGGTATGCCTGTTTATCTGTATGGGATCCAATTTTGTGACAGTGATCCCAGGCTTTATCTCTGGATTCCAGCAGGGACTTAGTCTCCTTACTCATCCAAGGAGTGTAGTTGAACTTGACTCTAATAGTTCTAGTAGGAACTTGGGAGTTTAAGATATCTAGGAAGGTAGAGTTGAAGCACTGAACAGCTTCGTCTAGGTTAAGATTCTTCAGAGGAGTCCAGTTACATTGTTTTAGTGCATTAATAAAGCAGGATGGGTTTAAGTCTTGTTTCTTATTACCTGGTAGTTAGTGGGCTTTTTCTGATATGTGCAGTCTTATTACAAATGTAGGTAAGTGATCACTTATGCTATCAGGGAGGCATCCTGACTGCCAGATGAGAGTTGGTCTGTTTGTCAGAATCCAGTTGAGTATTGACTGTCTCTTGGTGGTTTTGTCAATTCTAGTGGGAGACTGGACAAGCTGAGAAAATACATGGAGGTTGATGAAGCAGCTTGGAGAGCTTGAGTTGCAAGTTATCCAGTCACTGTTGAAGTCCTCCAAGATGAAGGTTTCATGTTGGAGGCACTCTGAGGCCCAGTCAAGTAGGGTCTCCAGGGTGGGTATATTGTTACCAGGTGGTATGTAACAACCAATTATATAGATACTTTTTCCTGGGGTTAATTTTTAGTTTTGCAATTATAGTTTCTCCATTGCCAATATGGGTGTGTGTATGTCCAGCTTTCCAACATTTAGTAGATTTTTAAATAGTATAGCTACACCACCACCTCCTTTTTCAGCTGTTTGACCATTACAAAGGATATCATAGCAAGGTGCTGAAATTTCATTATTGGAAATGCCAGGTTTAAGCCATATTTCAGTTAATAATACTATGTCAGGGGTATATAGGGATAGTTTAGCATGAAGGTCATGGACTTTATCAGTTATGCTTCTGACATTCATATTTAGTAGAGCAGGTCATTAGCTGTTCTAGGAAGTAAGGATGTGTTCTGAGATGGATTATGGTTAGTTATGTGGACATAGTTATCATAGTTATTTATGCCTTGGATGGTGGAAGAAATGAAAATTATATAATGCTTATCAGACTATACTCTAATTAGGTGGACATGAAGGTGGGAGAAGTAGGATTCCTGTGTAGGCAAAACTGGAATGTTTGGAGCTGGATAAAGGGAAGCAATAACCAAGTGACTGAAAGAAATGGTAGAATAGGTATCACTCCAGAACCCAAAGCCAAAAGGTAATGAGGTGAGTACTGGTGGGATAGCTCAAAGGCTACTAGGATAGGAAGGGTAATGGGGCCAACAGGTGTATAGAGTAGGGAGAGAAGAGCTGAGCAACTGATGGAATTCTTAAGTTTGCAGAGTATGGCTGGCCTTAAAGGTAGACATATGAATGCCTGGAGTATTATTCAGGCTAAGGTTACTTTTCTACCTTTTTTGTTTATACATTTATGTTTAAAGGAAAATTGAGAAGAAAACAATGCTACTGGTGGCATGGTGACCCTATTTAAAACAACCAAGACTGCAGCTCCCTATAGAGGAGATTTCTTTTTGCTTTGTCACATCAATTATCTAAACAACCATACAAGAGAGCACTTGAGGATCTCTGACTGGTTGCCTATATCCTGGGTGGAATGGCAAGAAGCAGAATTTCTGAACATTTGAAGAAGGAAATGAGCATATTAGCAGTAGCTCATGGTCAGCACCATTGTGGGGGCATGTAAGGTAATTCTGTAGTTAGGTGCAGCTCACTCTGATGGTCTCAGTTGTAGTAGGTAACTATTTTTATCCTGGCAGGCTACCAAATGTTATAGCCAGTGGATGCATCTTTTCAGGACTAGTATGATTTTTATGAGGCATGATGAAACACTTTCCTGCATCTAATTGAATTAAACAGAGTTGAAATAAATTACTGCAGCCATTAGTTTTACCTCAGTTAGACATCTGAAGGTTACACAGTAACAAAATAGCTGCAATATTTTTGGAGAAAGGAGATGAAAATTAAACATATAATTTGATGGAATGTAATGGTTTATTCTGGTTTTATAGGACTGCTGTGTATCTCTATGAAACAAATTGGGATACTTTGTTGTGAATATTGTGTGTGTGCACCAAAACTGAATACATTTTCTGGCCATTATTTTATCACAATGAAATGTCTGAGGTGTGTATAGACAATAAAGTGGCTACAACTGCGATCTGGTTAGGTGGGAACTGTCTTTGGATGAAAGTAACTAATCCTTTTGTCATTTGCTTAGTTTAAATAGCCATAAATTTGATTTTTCAGGAGAACCTACACTCCCATCCCCCTATCACCCCTTTTCTATTCTCCCAACCCTGTGCAAAATCTTGGAAAAATTACCTATGCTCAACTCACAGAATATATATTACTAAATATCCCTTTCTTGCATAATAACAACATGGCTTCTAGTCAGGAAAGAATAAAGCCACGGTCATCTGGTCTACCATTTTTGTGGACCTTACCAGAGCCTTTGACTTAGTAAATCACTCCTCTCTTAAAATCCACCTTTGATAACTAGGCATTAGTCATGACGCCATTCCTTTTTCCAAAGATATTTTGCTAATAGCAATGTCTTAGGAAATTATAACTCCTGTACTTCTCACTCTATCTCTTTCTTCTCATTACTACTCAAAGGTGTACCTCAAAGATCTATTCTTGTCCGCCCTTCTGTTATCTATATAACTTTCACTAGATCTTCCTTACCTTCCTCTCCTCATACTCCTCATATATGTAGATTAAATAGCTATTTGTCACTCTAACTACTCTCTAACTAACTTACAGTAATAGCTACAATCTGACTTTATTATCTCAGTGAGTGGATTACTACTAACACCTCATTCTAAATTCATCCAAAACAAAATATATGCTTTCGGTGTGGAAATGTTGAGACCTATAAATCTGTCTTAGGTACTTACCGAATATCCATTTGTTGTGTCAACAGCTCAGAATGTCAGAAGCATGTTATGCTGACCAATGGTGGTAGATTTTTACCTGATATAACACTATAGTAACTAGTGGGTTTTAGCCCTTTTTCCACTGCAGTGAGATCTTGGGAGTTGATTTTTTAACTATTTTTGTGTTTTTGAATTTTGACCTGTTTTGGTCCATCTTGTAGGTACCAGTCATTTGTGTGACTGATGCAATAAGAGGAATTGCTTATCAAAGTATATGCCATTGGATACATTATGTTCAGTGATGGGCCTGATAAGAGGTGAACAAAGTGAGACTCTGATTTCATTGAACCTCAATGATATACCATAAATGATAAGATGTACAATTTGGAAATAATTTTAAACCACCACAGATATTTGGTAGCTAATGGACAGTCTGTTATTAACATACATACATACATACATTCCCCAAGTCTCACATGACTGTGTCAATCTTAAGTGTAAATGTTATCTATATGGTAAGGAGTACTGATGTAAATAAAACTGTGATGCATTTCTTTTTTGTTCAGGATAAGACCATGTTTAATATACCAAGCAGCTGCTTGTTCCTTCCCTTGCTGGTGAATTTGATCATCAGAATGGGATTTCGTGCTGCCACAGTTTGCAATCATCAGCTGACTTGGTTAGCCATACTCCTTAATATCAGCTTTTATGTTACAGAAATATATACCACAGACACCATGGACAGAGTCCTGTGGAAAAGCCACTGGTGACATTTTTCTGTCTAGAACAAACACCTCTGACTTTAATGGTATGGATTCTAGCCATTTACCTATCCAGCAAACTATGTATGGTTTAATATTGAACTGGGAGAGTTTGTCAGTAATATCAGCATGGACCGTATGCTCTGCATCATGGCCTCAGTAACTCCTTCAATGTACTCAGCTAGGTTGAGTAAGCATGATCTTCTTTTCACAAAGCCAAACTGCTGTATATCCAGGGTTAAAAGGTCACCTATATTATTGTTTATTAGTTCAGTTATAATACGTTCCATAACCTTGCAAATAATACTAATAAGACAAATAGGCCTATAATTTCGGTCTATAGACAGACAAGGTGCCTTTCTGCTGACCTCTGTGATGTAATTAGAGGACTGAGATTGAAGAGTTGAAGGACTTTTCAATCTGACAGTCAGGTCTGCCACACAATACTTTTTTTTCACATATGCACACACATACTGACACTACTCCTGCTAAGCCAGCTCTATCGCATGATGTACACAGTAAGAAGTGTGGCTATAATTGATGAATTTGTGAGTCTCTCTGTGAATGAAATAACCGACTCTGCTGTCATGGTCAGGTTAAACAGTCATTAGTCTAGTTTTGCTGGGCTAGTGTACATCAGCATGCAGCAAGTCAGAATAATTTAATTTAGTCATTTGTTTTATCACAACCAGACATATGAAGTGTACACAGTCAAAGTGACTATAACTGATGAATATGGAGGTCACCTTTGGATAAAAGTGGCTTACTCCTGTCATTGTCTATGCATTGTTAAAGAGTCACTGAACTAGCATGGTAAGAGCAGTGTCACACCACATATTGCTGAAATCTGTATAAAATGATTGTTATTATGGCTTATACTTGCATGCACGTATGTATGGTGTGTGTTGTGTAACAAAGTATTTAAGAGTAACAAGTTGGCCAGAATTTATTTTACTTTCCTTGTTAGTCAGAATAAATACCACTCTTTGGTAGTCGGGGCAGGTTGTGTTTGAAAGCAACTGGTCATTATCACAAGAGTGCAGTAAGGAGACTTGCCATACCACATTGCTTGGCTGTTTAGTTGAAACTTTGACTGTGGCTCCCTCCATGTGGCATGTGTAAGCCCTCTCTGTCTCTCTGTAAGTTTTATCAAGGTACACTGGTTACTTTCAGCACCCTAAAGATATGCCTCAAGTGAGTAGGCATTCCTTTATTTTGCCTGTAGGCAAGCAAGGTGTGTGTGTGTGTGTGTGTGTGTGTGTGTGTGTGTGTGTGTGTGTGTGTGTGTGTGTGTGTGTGTGTGTGTGTGTGTGTGTGTTTCTGTGTGTGTTTATCTTCTGACTTATCAGTGGTAGTGGGCATGTGTGTGTGTGTGTGTGTGTGTGTGTGTGTGTGTGTGTGTGTGTGTGTGTGTGTGTGTGTGTGTGTGTGTGTGTGTGTTAAGCTCATCTTTTGACAACCTGGATTGTTAGGGGCAGTAGTATTATACCTGTGCATGATCAAATGTCACCAATTTGTATCAGTGGATGTACAGAATACTGGTAGGCATATAAATGCAACTATTTTGGGTAGCATTAAAAAAGAATAGTTAAGTCATTATCTTTCAAATATAAGGCATAAAATGCAGCATGGACCATCTAAATTCACAGAGAGTCTGGAATCCTTGTGGAGCCTACATCTCAGGCATTATAAATGGATCTTGACATAGGTTTAATAAGGATCTCTGTCTTGGATCACAACTATACTAAGGGGGTATTGTTTTGTATGGTGGGCCTCATCAGTGCAGAATATAGAGGAATTAGATCTTCTCTGGACCTAGAGGAAATACTCTTTGTAAATAGCTGAGTCAGACAAAAGAATTTCCTGACCACTGTTGCAACATGATGGTCAAAGGAGAGGACAGTATTTATACATGCTCCAAGGTCTATCACAACATTCTTGTTTTGTTCTGGAATGTTTTCTGTAAAATAATCTGGGTGAAGGGTATGTGTTCCAATTGCAACAATATTGCATTTTGTAGCATTTAGGTTTAATCCATTATCACTGCACCAGTACTAACGTGTAAGTTCCAGTGGTGGCTGGTGCCCTCAAATTAAAGGGGGGCTGCAGGAGACAGCTGAATGGGTGTGGCCAATGGGATGGGGTGTGGCCAACCAGAAAGGGGTGGAGCTATGCTCCAAACCACAACAACTGGAACTTTAATTAAATACGCTGCCCTGGGTGCCAAACAGTCATTACGAGAGTCCAATCAAGACAAAATGAAATGTAGAAAAAATATATTTCAATGCACCGGTTACATGACAACTTACTTAATATCTAGATGGAAACGCAGGTTGTGAGGCATGAAAAAATAAATTTATTTTTAAATACATTACTGGAATGCCAGTGAAAATCATGTATAAAAAAAAACAAGCAGCACTCAATTCAAACCATTACTCCTTGCACTGCAGTTCTAATCATAATTTATATTCAGCTTTATAAAATTACCAATTAACATGCTGAAAGTAGCAACCTCTATGATACCCCCACTTGTAAAAATGTTTCTTATCCAAAAACGACCTGCTGCCTGACAACTATCTACTTTTTTTCATGGGGAAGACATGATCAAAGTAAAAAATGAACAGCAAACAAGAAACAAGCTCAAGATAAATTGCTTAAAGGATTCCTGCACAAGTTATGGACCACACATGATAGATTGGCATTCTGTTTAGTTTACGAGTAAAGCCTGCAAAGATGACTGCAAGTCTCCAACAAAAGATGACTGCAAGTCTCCAACAAATGTAATGAGCTTCTGAAAATACTGTAATCCTGTCCTTTATTACAAATACTGTCATATGCATTTCAATACCCAAGGCTTATACATTATCTAGTTATGTAAATATTATCTGCATGGCAACAACGAAAAGGCTTTCAATGCTGGGAATTCTTTAACAGTATGCTTATTAAAGCTTACTTGCATCTTACAATCTCCGACAAGCTTACCTGATGGTCATTAAATCATTGCTACTTAAACACAGAGCAACAGGGCACTGCGACAGCATGCACTTCCTGAATAATAAGAAGTATAAATCAACAGTATAAAAATATGACAGAAAACCAGAACATTCTGCAAAATCAAGGGCAGATGAAAAGCCATGGTCATACTTGTGGTCTACCTTGGATGGGGGAATACTCTGCACACTTACACTGCATAACTACTCCTTGCCTTCCTTGAACACATCCAGAGCCACTACAATGGGGAGTGGGTTGTAATAAGTATGTCACAATTTGAAATGTCTCTGGCTGACGATGATGGCTCTGACACTCATACCTCTCAACTTCAGAGCAAGAAATCTGGACAAAGCCATACATAGAAATAGAAGTGGGACACAGGCCCAAAAATGACAATTTTTAAATATTGCTCTTATAAACTTAGAAAAATAATGGAACAGTAGTAGGTCTTGCATTAGTATGAATTTTCTGAGGGGTATGAAATCTGAAACTCAAATGTCTGTCATTATTTTCTAACTTCAATCTTTAATGACTTGCCACTAATTTGCCAGAAAACCACAATTTTATGAAAAACAGACCAAAATGTGATAAAAAAATATAAAATTGCCACACAATACAGCTGGGAACCTGTCAAAGAAGGGACATATTTTTAATGTGAACACTGTTAACTTGAGCAGCTAATAAAATAAGAGCATCTACATGCATTTCTGAAATAAAAATAATCTATAACTCTGACCATTACAGTTATATATAATTGTAAACCCTCCACATTTTCTTCCAAAATTGCCATTTTGAGGAGGGATTATGTCCCACAGATGGTGGCAAAGGCATGCAAACAGGCAGAGAATTAGAAAAGAGTAAGGAACCTGAAGAATGTAGGGGATGGGCAGAAAGCAATTCTTGTGGAAGGGTGGTCAGGTAGTGAAAAAAGGAGGATCTCTAGCACATCTGCTAAGTGCAGGGAAAATGAACAGATTATATGATATATCTGATCCCTGCCTGCTGCCAAATGCATAGGTGCTACCAGACTTTACTATCACTGAGGAAGTTTGCACTTTGAGTGCCATGTAAAGAAGTTATAATTCCAAACAGCAATGGCAAATGACCTGGTACCTTTTAAGCAGGAGGATCCGTATATACTGCAGCTATACAAAATGAAATACTTTATAAACAGCTTTTCATTTTAAGTAAATAAATACAGTTCTAGTCAGTTGCAACAAGCTATATATTGCATTCTTGAGTATATGTGTTGTCAAGGGTAGAGACATCTCTATATCAGTTCATATATCTTAACCAGTCTTGCTATAACTGCATTATTTAGAAATTCTTGCAAAGGAAAGTATACAGTCAAAGGTATTCCTAGGGGGTAGGTTGTTCAAATTCACAGTAACAGTTACAAGGAGACTGTTTTCACCCCTCAGTGCTTTACAGTAGAGACAGATATTTGAAGCCAGGGGCACTAATTACTCAGAGATTAATAACACCATGTAATGGCAGCCAGTGCCCACAGGAAACACTTTCAAAAGAAATGCGTATTGATTTGTCAATACTAATCACATAATCTTGGTGCTCATTTTATTTTGTCCTAGCTAATGCATTGATAACATGACATAAAAATGGTACACCTAAAGAAAAGAATGCTAGGCAGCAAATTAATGCTAATTTTGTTCTTGGTTGTTTGTTTGTTTACTTGTTACATAAATTACAACATTGCCTACAGAATGTAATAACAGGCTATTACTAATTATTGTGAAGCTGATACTTGGAAACAAGGCTGCCTGTGGGGTTGTTTGTATAACAATGAGCATTTGATAAAGTCTAGTTAGTAGAGAAAAAAGAAACCACAGAGACAGACAGTGCCACTCAGTATGTGGTCGTGTCCTTATAATTAATTGTAGTGTCTTTTCATTCTTCAGGGATTTAAAAAAACTCATATTATTAAGATGATGAAAGGAAAATATCAAATTAAAATATTTCCATACATATTTTCATAACTGTACTTTGATTTTGTTAACAGTTATAAATATTCGGGCTTTTATTTATAATATTCTGCATGTTTAAGCTGCTACAATAAATGGCTACACTGATTCCTATATTATGTTCCTTTAATCACCATAAATTGAACTGTCTTCAAAATAACACATTTCTTCAATGAGCTACTGCAATAGATTATTACTAGCTACTACAATAACATATTGCAGTTATTTTACAACTACTGTATTCATATAAATACATTAGGACTCCATTGCTCTATTAATAAACGTATAGCTTAATTTAATATAGACATCTTACTTTTTACTGCCTCTGTTGACTGCTATTGCTTATTGTTAAGTTTTAGTAATTCCCTTGTATGTAAAACCATTTTCAAAAAGCTCAGGATCATCCTCATAATGGTATCCACAGCCATCTGAATGGCAATAAAATGTTAGCTATTTTATACTCTCATATGCACACACTCACACACACACACACACACACACACACACACACACACACACACACACACACACACACACACACACACACACACGAACACACCTCACCTGTTGTAGAATATCCCACAACACACTCTAAATGTATCCAGTCCAGTGGAGCAGCGGCAAAATCCAAGTCACGTGCGACACGAATGAAGCAGTAAAATCCAAGGAGCCCGTGCAGTGAAATCCCTGCGAGAGCTCAAAACTCACCTCACCTCACTCCTGATTGGTCCTGCCTGCAGATGAAGCAGTCCGGAGCTCCTCTGTTCTGTGCAGTCATCACCGCATAGATTCCTGGGCATCTGTGGGGCAGAAATGACTTCCCCTGTATCCGGACTGCTGACAAAGGCAGTCTGAGTTCCCAGTGCGTCTGTGCATGCGCAGAGTTCCGGGACTCGTAATATTTTTGTTTTCTTGGTTCAAAGTTTTGTTTTTTTTATTTTTCTTTTCTTGGTTCACAGTTTTGTTTTCTTTTTCTTTTTCTAGGTGGGGGGGGGGGGGCACAAGCCGCCCCTGGTAAGTTCTGTACATCAGAAGGAGATTCAAATACAACACCCACTTTACAATCATTTTGTGAAATTTAGTTAACCACAGTTCCTGATTTTTGATTTGGAGATGAGAGAAGTTTATGCTGCAAAATAAGTGTACTAGCATGGAACTGTGTGGTACCCTGCTGGTTACTTTCATGCTCACTAAGGCTGTGCCTGCCACCCTCATAGCCTGGGTTGTAAGCCTCATCCAATTAGCTATCTCTCTAACTATACAGGGAGTGAATTGGTGGGCATTTAGCTTTTTGCTAATGTTGGCATATCTCATCAAATGCTTTGGCAAAGTAGATGTATGCTGTACACACAGTGTGACCACTGTCCACATTTGCTTTACCCTCTCAAAAAAAAATTACCAGATTCATTACCTTTCACTATCCTTAGCAAAGTCTTAGAAGACATTTATATCATAGTTTATCTGGTCTATTGTGACCCCTTACATGGCCTTGGAGATAAGACTCTTTAATTCATTAGCACTGATGGTGGCGACACCATTGTGAACAGGCGTCACAACTGCTGTGTGACAAACCTTAGGGACAAAGATAATGGATAAGATCAGGCTGAATAGTTGTAGGAGTAGGTCTTCTAGCACATGTTTGATGCTCTTCATCAAGTAGCCTGGTATGTTATTAGGTTTCATAGTACGTATTTTTTTTTTTTGAAAAGTACCTTTAACAAGTGTTCCTTTGTGATGACAGGAGGGGTTTAGGTCCTAGTTCTCTAAAAAAATAAAGATAATCAAGTTAATGTACCCTCTTGTGTTTTTTGCGTCTATGAAGTTTATCCAATGCATTTAAGAACTAGGCATGGTTTTTGAGGATCATCAAATAGGTCCTGTAACATGCTATGATCTGAAAGATGGTTTTATTTAGGCTGGTTTACATCTCAATATGTCTAGTTTGTGGGTCTCTGGAAATCTGTCTTAAGGTACTGTGACCTTTAACAAATATGGATAGTCCATCACTGTTTCTATTATGTCTACAGGTATGGTAGGCACAAAACTCTGGTATAGAGGGGGAGATACTATCTGCATTCTTAAACCATTTTTCAATAATGATACTGACATGAATGTGTCCCAAATGCAGGGGGACATCAAGGTCTGACAATTTGTTACGCTGCTAGTATTAAGCAGTGCCACATTGATATTGCAATCAATTTATCTGTTATATTTTTAGATCAGAAGATCATTCTAAGCTAAGACATACTGGATGAAGAGACACTTTGTATATGTATGCCAGCATCAACTTGAAATATATGACTGTGGCCATTTGTTGTTTCAATTTCATCCAAATCTAACAACAGAGGGGTACACTCATAGTGACTATATTTTTTAGAGAACTATGGAAGCAGACACTGTTCTCAGATAGGATTCTCAAGCATTTGTTTTATCAGTTTATTTGAAAAGACAGCCTTGAACATTAAACCTTGAACACAATTTCTTCAAGAAAAAAAATAACCCTGCCTTAGTCATGATTTTTTGGCTATCATTGGATCAAAAGGATGGTGGAAATCTCTAAAATGTACCTTAAAGCACTTGGAGCCCCATGGCTTTTAGGAGCGTGCTGGGCCCTTGACCCCCCCCCCCCCGCTTAACTCTACTAATTCAAACACAGTTTTTCTACTACAGTCTTGGCCAATTAGAGTATCTTGCAAGGACTGAGGAAAAAGCAGAAATGTAAGAAGGAGGGTAAGACTACCCCAAAAAACGAAGCAGTTTGGGTGGTGTGGGGAAACCAGGATGGTTGAAAAAGAGAGGGTAGTACAGTGAGGGGATAGTTGACAGCAGGGGAAAGGGAGGAGGGGATATCATGCCACACATTGGTTAGGTCACCATTTCATTTAAGGATGGCACTATCTTGGAGAAAGAGGAAGAGATTAGAAGAATATAGACATGGAAGTGAAAGACATTAAAAGATAGGCAGTATTTAGATGTTGCAGGGAGAAATAGTCTAACGTACTTGCATGAAGGTTGAAAGAGTGACAGTATAGGAATACACAGGATTTTGCTAATATGAAGGAAATAATCACATAGGAAGAAAAGAAGTTTTAGGTGTGATAAAAGTACATGAATGAGGGTAGGCAGGAGTTCTCAGTGGAGTCTCACAATACATTTAGAAGAAGTGGGTTTAAAGGGGGAGGCAGACATGAGGAACTTATTTAATAAAATTATTAGGCAAAGTATTAACTCATTCATTGCAAGAGACTACCACAATAGTTCCACTAAAAGGGTTTAGGGAGACATGATCTAGCTAAATTTAACCTGTTTCTTTACACTCTGTAGAAGATATTCAGCAAAGATGTGATTGCCAAATTAGAGAGGGTTTTAATGAAAGCAGTCCTCTCTGAGCAGATGACTTTTATGAAACATAAATCATCTACTGACCTTCAAAGAAAGTTATTACATTTTGCAGTGTGGGTGAAGGAAGTCAGAAAGTTGGTTGCAGTTCTGCTTGACAGCCAGCCATCATTTGACACTGTTAGTTGGGAGATTTTGCTGAAAGACTTGGAAGGGGTAATTAGAGACTGGGCATTTGTTGCTGGTATATATATATATATATATATATATATATATATATATATATATATATATATATATATATATATATATTAAAAAAAATCCAGTGGTGAAGGTATTTACTGGGGGAGGCAAAAACAAATTATTTCACATAAGGTGGAAATACAAGGGTATACTTTATGACCAGAACTAACTTAATGATAATGAAAGCATTGGTCAGCGGCTGAAAGCTTCCTGGAATATACAAAGGGTTATTAGAAGTATCAACAGCATAAATCTTTTTGAATGCTTTTACAACTGGGTATGAAGTGAACACTTTTGTGGATACTTTCCATTTTGAAAACTCTGGGTTAGAAATCAGATTTTACTTTTCATCTACAAGAGGGAATGGACAAGGTGTGTCTCCAGTCTGTGAAGGAAGGGGGTAAAACACAGTGATACAGGTATACTCCTCGGTTTGGAAGAAAAGATAAAGGAAACGAGTAATTGTGAGGCATTGCTGGGACAAGAAATAGGTCCTGGATAGGAAGTCTGGGAGAGTGGTATTATTAGATGGTAGGATGGAGATGATCAGACTAATGATTACTCTGTTGGTATTAAATTTAGTCAGGTCTGGAGGTGGCTCACAGAGACAGCACACTGAAGGTACGACAAAACATGTATGACAGTTAAGCATGACACAGAAAGAGAGAAGTGGGAGTGTGAGGCTGTGAAGGAATATGACCTGAGTGGCTGGACATGCATGATTCCTGTAGGTATACAGGACAGGTGAATATAGTCTAGAAGCAGACAAGATAAGAGAATGATACTGTAAGCTGTGCTGGGAGATCAGGTGTCAAGAGGTAAACAACGGTATATCATTTAAGTGGAAAGAATGATACCTATCAACCTCTTAGTGCAAGAAAGCTGGGCAAAGCCTTACTAAATGGGGGGGACAAAGGCCCAAAAATACAGGCAGATTTTAAATATTGCTCTTATAAACTTAGAAAGTTGCTAGAGTAGCAGGGTTTCTGTTATCATACATTTTCTGAAGGTTTTGAAGTCTGGATCTCAAATGTATGTCATTATTTAGTGACTTCAGTCCTCAGATCATCCCAGTTATTTGCCAGAAAAACACAAATTTTATGAAGAATAGACTAAAAATATAATGCAAAAATCTGGACATTCTTCAAAAGGCTGGACAGTTGAGAGGTATGAATGACACAGAAAGAATTAAGGAAGATATTAGATGCAATCTTCATTTGGGAGAAAGAAAGATTTCGATATAGTAAGTAAAGAGCTAAGGCCAGGAATAACAAAAATGATATAGCAAGATGAGTACAGAAGGAAGTGAAAAAAACATATTTTGTTGAAGGTGGAAAGTAAGATTAGACCTAAAACATCTCAGGAGATGCATATACGAAATTGGGAAGGAGGTATGGTTGGAGTACAGTAGCCTTAAATAAGAACTAAGCAATAATATATGGGGAATAGGTGCATTTATGCAGAAGATGGTAATTGGCATTGAAATGGAATAAACTGGGATGGATTAAGGAAAGAGAGATTGCTCATGTGTTCAAGGATCTACAGAAATAAGACATTAATAAGGAGAAGGGAAAATTTAAAAGGGGCTGAGAGAGGAAAGGAAAGGATATTTGGGAAACCGCATGAGAACTGTACAGGGATTTAAGTAAGGAAGGGCAGCTTCAGAAAAGCCTTCTGCATTGGTGCTAGAGAGCCACAGTCAGACTTAAGAAGAAAGGTTTAGGGAGACAGATTATTGTTGGAGCTGTTGGATGGAGAGAGTTGATAACATTCATGTGCGGTGTGATTACCTGGAGATGTGGAGTGTATGAGTGGAAGCTATAGAGGCAATAGAGAAGCTGGACAAGAGGCAGATAACAAACAAATAAATAATGTGCCTCTTTATTGTCAACAGGTAAGGAGCAGGTTTGGACAAGACAGAACATCACTGCAATTGATAATGGGGTGGGTGAAGTGTCAAAAAAAGTTAAGTATGGAGGATCTAAAAGAAACAGGGGTGGGGTATGTTAAGGTAAACTTTGATTTTCTTGCAGCCAGACAGCTCACTGAGGTGGAGTGTTCACATATATTATATTATATTATATTATATTATATTATATTATATTATATTATATTATATTATATTATATTATATTATATTATATTATATTATATATAATTCCACTTATGTAAAACCTATTCTTTTGTGGAGAGGGAAGTAACATCCTTTTTAACTCTATTTGCAGGTATAGCTTTGTGTGGTTGTATAGCATTAATGGTGCTGCTCTGTACTTTCATTCTTATGTGTAATTTTATATACATGTGCAGTGTTTGATGTATATCCTTCAGTAACAATGGCAAGGGAAGAAAAGCAAATGCATCAAATTTATTTATTTATGTTGTTTCAATTGATATATTAAAGTAACTGGATTATTACCCCTTGGAAAGGCACAGATCCATTTTATGTGTTCAGTCATATTCTGGGCTAAATGTGAATTAGCTTAATTTAGTATTTTTTCAATAACCTTTATAAGCAGATTGAGGAATGTAATAGGCCTGTAGTTCCATTGTGCCTCAATGGATTATCTTTAGTGGATAGCAATAAACTGCACAACTTTTTACAGCTTAGGGGCAGTTTTTCCTCTCCATCAATGCTCCTGTTAGTGAATCATATAACTGGTTTAGTGATAGCTGGAATTATGATTTGGAAATATTTGGAAATTTTAGAACAAGATTATCTATTTCAACAGATTAAGATGCTATGATTTTGAGCAAGTTTTTCTCTTTCCATGTTATAATTACAGCATGAAGGAGTTGTGTTGTTACTAGATGTTATTGCCTATCCAATTACAAGTAGGTGTTATGCCTGCTGCTAGTTTTGGTATGCAGTTTCAGAGAAGCTGGTGAACTACTTTGGAATACAATACCATGGGCAATAATTTCATTGATGCAAAGTGGTAAATGAAATATTTCTGGATTGCCAGAATTTCCCAAAGGACTTACAAGATGAGAGTAACAACATAAATCTATTTTGCTTTCTTGTATAAACACAGTTTTATGCCATTCTGTATGAGATGCAATCCTGTTAGCAGCTTGGGTGTGTGTGTGAGGCTCTGGCAGGGAGGGAATGATATGCCTATTCCAGAGGGAAATGATGTTCAGCTTGATGCTCCTTGAAGGGAGGCATGGTCCATAAAGAGAGGAGTGATCCTGAAATGGTTTCTAGGATGAATGTAGGGGAGGAGATATCCCTCTCCCTGACAGGAATAATTGCCAGAAAGACCCTCCCAGCATGCTTAGTTTCCTAGCTGCTCCTAGCCCAAAATCGGGGATAGTCTGGGGGATGGAAGGAGGAGCAAGTAGATGCAGAGATACTAGGGGGCACTTGAGTAGAAACCATAAAGCATGAAGCAAGGAGTGGGAGGAAACAAAAAAATCCTTTGATTCACATGCCTTTCATAAAGCTTGAATGTATTGCTATGGACATTTTTGGTCAATTGGTAAAATCCACCAGTGGTCTTCAAAATATTTTAGTTTTTTTTTTTTTTTTTTTTTTTTTGGACTATGTAACCAAGTACCCTGACTCAATCCCAGTACATAAGGCTACTGCTAAAACCATGGCTATGTAGCTAGCATCATTATTTTCGAGGGTAGAGATACCAACTGAAATACAAACTAACCAGTGGATTCAATTTATGTTCAGAACAATGCACCAATTGTGCCAGTGCTTTAAGGTTAAGCAATTAAAAAATTTAGTGTATCATCCCAAGACAGATGAATTAATGGAGTGCTTTAACCAAACTTTCAAGTCCATGCAGAGGAAAATATTGATAGTAATAACAACTGGGATCAGCTAATACCATATATCCATTCAGCCATTAGAAGAGTGCTGCAGTCCTCAACAGGGCTCGGTCTCATTGAATAATTATATGTCAGAAAACTTCAGGAATTGTTGCATATTACCACAGCATGTTGGAAAAAAAGAGAAAACTGCATTTAAAGGTGTCATAAAACACCTGCATACACAGCAGGCTGAAAGTGGTGATGCCCATTGTTTGGGTACACATATAAAGACCCCCATGCCATGCAACAAGAGTTGTATGATAGAAATGTAAGGACCTGGGAATTTTAAGCTGGAGACCAGGTGCTATTTTGATCCTCTCAGTAGAAAACAAATTACTTAAATGGTAGGATACATTTGAAATAACGGGGAAAAAATAAATGAGGTAAACCACAGAATTTGACAAACTGGTAACAGAGGACTAGAACAGATATGCCATATCAAATTCTGAAGAAGTATAAATCTGTATAATTTGTTTAGTAGAACAGACTAGTAGCAATAGTGAAGAAAGGAAACTGACTTGCATGTTAGTAGTTCTAGTAGATGATACAATATCTAAATTATATAAAAAAAGTAAATGAATAAAAATAATAATAATAAAAATAAATAAATGAATAAAAAAAATAAAACAGTTTATGTTAAGGAGCAAGGAAGTATTTTTAGAGTCACCTGGCAGGACAAGCCTGACAATACCATAGTCAAAGTTTTCCATGAAAAAAGATAAACTTGAAACCTTACATAATGTTAAAGATGCAAAGAAAAGCTGCACAGGAAGTATAAAAATGTCATAAAATAGAAAATAGACCCTCACAAAAGTAAGCACAACAGCCTCACAGCATGAGTCCCAACACCTAACAAAACAATCAGGGTTTATAGTGACTTTAAGAAGCTAAGAAGCATTTCAGACTTAGGCAATTGATAAGTGCCTCAGAATGAGGAACTACTAACAAGACAGGAGAAGACAAGAATTAAACTAAATGGGCTACAGAAATTTAAAAAACGTCAACAGTCTGGCTCAACCACCACAAAACAGATAGCCTACAAAAGGCCTTCAGACTATCCAATAGGCATGAAATCAAAGAAGTCAAGAGGGGTGGGGCATCTGTAATATAGCATGGGGGATCTTTTTTCTTAACAAATAAAATGCCGAAATGAAACTAAATATTCTAACCATAGCTATATTCATGTCCTAAGTCTGTAAACAGAACTGCTATTATAAATAAGAAGTGTTTCCATAATGTATATAATATATATTTTTTTAAAGAAGAGAGAGACCTTTGTTATATTCACCACAGAAGTGTTTCTGTCACTTTAAATGAGAATTTAAGATAAAAATGTATTAGCTACAGCAGGTTGGCTTAATGAAACATCTCTGAATAAAATGAGGACTGAGATAAAGACAGACAGAGTGCTCTTTGCCATTTTTGGAGGGGGAGACAGCAGAGTGAATGAAAATCGGGAAGAAAGTACCAGAAGAAAGGTGGAGATGGTTTCTGTTATCAGAATCCAGAAGATAGCACTACTGAGAGACTTAGAAAGAGAGACAGAAACACTGAGAGAAAGAGAGAGAGAGAGAGAGAGAGAAAGTGACCTACTGAAAAAGGTTGTATCCCAGATGCATGGAACTATATTGAAGGAACTTTCTTTGAACTTCTGTTAAGTCATACGATTTTTGTTTTGGGAAGAACCTGCATTTTTAATATTTTTGTACACTAAACTATGATGTTATTTTAAGACTGTGTATGTGTGTGTGTATGTATGTATATATATATATATATATATATATATATATATATATATATATATATATATATATATATTGGTCTATGTTAGATAACCAAAATTTCAAAAAGTTGAATTAACTATTTTGACACAGGGAATGTAGGCAGTTGGCCAACATGGGGAAATTTGCCCTTTTCTCCACTGAAGTGCAATCTCAGAGTTGGTATATATAGTTAGGGAGGGTGTGGGGGTGTAGCCCCCTACCTGGTTGGGTTTGACATGCTTCAGTGTGTTTGAATGTTGAATGCCGGCCAACTGCTTAAATTGCCTATGTAAACATCTAGTGATGGTGAACGTACGGTTAATTCAACTTTTGGAATTTTTGTCTGGCTCAACTAAATTTCGGGTAAGTGAAATTTTGGTTATCTAACTTAGACATACCATTGACATGTTACAAAATCACACCTCACAATACTGAACTCCTAAGTGTTTGAAACAAAAACCATGAAACACAAAACAAAAGAAAAAATCTTTTACAGGGGAGCAGAGCCTACCTTACTAACATGTGATGACCTTATGTTATCAAGTATTGCCAAACTACAGTTTCAAGCAGTGCCTTTGCTGCCAAGTGCAAACCATATTTCGGGCTATAAATTCCTCATACAGCTATGTCTGCTGTGTTATTGGTGCTGTTATCTGGCATTTGCAAACAAGGAGAAATTATTAGGGAAAATTGTGGAATCACAGGTGGAGAGTGATCCAAAACTGGTGCAGGTATAATAAACACTGATTATATTGGCCAAAATAATTGCCACCTCCAAGACTGTGCTATCTATGAAGAAACTATCTAGGGAGGATGACTTGAAATCTTTACTGAACTTTTAATATTATGCTATACAACCAGAGAGAAATGGAGCCAAGCAGACTGGGTAAGAATCTCATTATCTCAGCTGGCAGGAGAGACACTGAAAGAATATGGACATGAGATGAGACCGATTCCATGGACTGTGAAAAACGTAAGAACTTTTATTCAGGGCTGGTATAACCTCTGAAGTACAAGCAATAAAATGTCAAAGCTAGAACTTTAGTATAGATAATCTATTAAGTACAGAGTTGCATAATTTAAAGCATGTTGTAAAACTTTGGCTTGAATATGATAACAATAGCAAAGTGAAAATGTTGGAACTTTTAAAGGTAGACAGCATTAAATGAGCTTTGTCTTGGAAATTATGAAAATGGGTATTGCAAAGTGATCATTAATTAATGACATAATGGTACTAATTTCAAAAGGCTTGCTGTCAGTGTAAGTGATCTTTTACTCTGAGAGCAGGTTGAAAACAGATGTTTTGGAATCTGGCCCCCGGTGTAAGCCTGTTTATAGACAGGCCTTAGGCTTACACTGAACTAAGTCACTTAAACTGAGAGCAGGTTTGTCAGAATCAGGGCAGATTTACAATGAGAGCAACTATTTTGGAATCTGGCCCACTTTTAAAAAAGGAATTGTCTCTTTCTAAGTTTTGAAGTATACAACTGTAATAGCATGCACCTTCTGTGAACCCTCCCCCCCAAAAAAACAGCAAGTAAAATAATAATTTGTTGCAAGCATGGAGGTAGTGGGTCACATTGCTAAGTTCTGTGCTGCCAGTACTGAAGAAAATACTACTAGAAGAAATGTAAAAAAAATGAAATGCATGCTTTAAATTGTAGCCATGGACGCAGGTAAGACTACATACAGGAAAAATGAGTCAGCTTAGTATCATTGTGTAACAACAAAGCTAGTAAAATGCAAACTTTATTAGATTCTGGAAGCAAGATTGCACTTGTCAACGTTTTCCTAATGTGTAACCACAAAACTATTAAAAGAAAAGTGGAGGTAATTTGCATTCACAGTGTTAGAAAACAAGAGTATCCTCTTAGACAAGTAAAAATGCAGCCAGTCTTACGAAAATTGTTACGTTCTGTTACTGCAATCCCAGATTTGACTCATGATGTCTTATTAGGGCAAGACTTCCTGCATTGCACTATGGGAACCCTTTCAGTATGAAAATAGGGCGAGGAAGCACAGTAGTGACAAATGGAAAAACAGAACCAAAATTTGTATAACTGATGTAGAATTTACAAAAGGAGTTACAATTTGGTTAAGACAATGAAAAGGATCCAGTCTCTTATTAGAAGCATGTCACAATGGCATTTATTTTATTTATTTTTATTTGCAGTTTGTAAACTAGGAAAGTCCATTGGGCTAAAATGAGCCCGTTTTCAATGGAGGCCTGGGGAGAAAAGCTCCACATACAATTATTACTAAGCTAATATCAACAAAGTTAACAAGTACAATACAGTTTTCAAAAACTATTAAAATACAGTAATATAGAGGACAGAATAATAAAATTTGAGCAAGTTGTAACAAAGCATTGAATGAAATTAAAATATAAGTATTTTGGAGTACATAAGTATAATTTGGAGTGCAGGCATTTATGCACTCAAAGTTTCATGAGGTGAGAGGGAGGATGAATTAGAACAGAGAGTAGAACAGTGAGAGGTGAATAGGCTGAGTTATGAGAAAGCAAAAAGGGAGAGGGACTGGAAACAAAATGAAGGGAGTCACTAGGCTGAGTTTTGAGAAAGGAGAAAAAAAAAAAGGATGGGGGAGAAGAAATGATATAGAGGGAGTCAGGTGACGTAAGAGCATGAGCATTCCCAGTGAGAAGAGAGATGGGAATGGAGCATGGTCTTGAAGGCAGAGTGGTTTTAGGTGATTTGAATGTGGGGGAAAGTGAATTCCATAGATGAGCGAGGGAGAAAGACAGGAGAAATTGCCTAGGTGTGCATAAGGGTTTGTACACTTCGAGGAGGTTCTGGTTACTGGACCTGAGTAGTCTGTCAGGATGATGCAAGGTAAGTATGGAGGAGAGGGAAGGGCAGTTAGAGGGTTTGAAGATGAGTTTGTGAGCAGTTAACACTTGAATGTAAGAGAGATAGTGGGGGAGTTCCAGCCAGTTCAAGGAGTTGAGTGTATCACAGTGATGGGAGGAGGATTTGGTCCTAGTAACAAAGTTAGAAATTGTATTGTAGCAGGATGACAGTTTTGACTTTAGGGAGGATTGAAGGTTAGTGAGGAGAGTGGCTCCATACAACAGAGAGGGGATGAGGTGGGAAATAGAGGCCCATGACGTCCATGAACTGGCCCAGCAATCAAGGAGCCACAATCCTCACCACTCATCACCAGTGAGGGGCGTCCATATAGGGAAAGGATAATAAATACACACACAGTAAAGTACAATTTCCCTTAAGAGCACACAGAGATCACAGTCAGTCTGGGGCTGGTTTCTCCCTTTCTCTCCAGGTCCCCAATAAGACTCCCCACTAGCACAGCTATAGGATCCAGATCTCAGCCTAGTGAGCAACCTAAAACTTCCAGCACCCTCTCTGTCCAACCAGTGCTTCATGTCCCTGCCCAAGAAGCTGATACACACACTTTGAGATAACAGTTATATACAACCACACAGACACTCCTGGGGAAGGCTAGCACAGGTTCTTCAGCTATGCCCCTTTTCTGCCCAGTCTAAAAGGTAGTACCAGCTGCCACCACCCACTAATATCAGCTACTCAAAGGCCCTTCTGAAAGGGTGTCCAATTACTGTGCAATATTATTATCCAAATGGTAAGTGTGCCTGAACAGTCAAGGCTTATTAGAGTGACTTGGTACAATATCACTATATACATGCAATGTACTCTAGAGCTTAAATAAACTCTACATAAAACAGCCACAGTTGAAAGGTATAAAAATATTTAATAATAAATAATAAAAACACAAGACAATTCTTCTTACTACACAGTGCTAGTCAAGAGTTCAAAGATGACAGAGAAATACTTAAAATAATATGGTAGAAAAGTTCTGACATCACAGAAAACAAACTAGTCTAATCTTCCTATTTCCTAACTATATCTAGGAGAAAACACAGTTCTAAATAACTTACATATAGAGCAAGACAGTGCTGGTGATGCTGGATGTTCTCAAGACAAAATGCTCTGAGCTCTCTGATACTCTCTCTTTAAATTGATAACACAGTGCTGCTTCAAATGACATCATTCTTCACACTTCTCTGGTATTCCCAGGCTAACAGAAACTACATTTACATTCTTTACACCTGGTAATAACCCAGAACAATAAAGGACATTTATACATGCAAATTGTAGCCATTAACTCAAGTCTTAAAACAATAGGCAGGATGCCTTCCTCTAGACTTATCGGCTTTGAATTTTGACATCAAAGGCAGTCATAAAATGCTTGACTTAGCTTTCTTACAGCAGAGTGCACTGTTGTTAGATTTTTGCCGTTCAATATCCAATGCAGTCTTTTCACATTTAAGAGAACAAGCCTGTGGCTTATATTAATATTTACAAATGACAGAATTATCTACAGACTTCTATCTGGCTAGGCTGGCAGCCTTCACCTATCTTCACAACATGTTCATAGGTTCAGAGGTTCATAAGTGTATACTAGTCTAATGGCCCTGGAGCCTTTACAAGCCTAGCCCATAGGATTACTCTGGCATCGTGCCACCCATCCTTAGTTCTCAGTGCCTCTGTTGAGTAGAGCCACTGGAGTGATGCCTGGGGTGAATTTTCTATTTCCTATCCACTCATCAAGATTTCTCTTGAAGTGGGCCAGTGAGGTGCTCTGCTTGACATATATGGGAAGTCTATTCCATAGCATGGGAGTCTCTCAGTTATGAACCTGTTCCTCCAGCACGTTTTGTTGATTGTGGTAATGAGGTTGAGGTTTCTGGACCGTGTGGTGTGGTGGGATTGGGATTTCTTTGCATGTGCCATTTCTAACAGAGCTGGGTCAGACATGGCTTTGTAAGTCAAGCAGAAATCGCCATTATGTCGGCGATAGGAGACAGAGAATAGTTGGAGTTTTTTGACTCTGCTCATATAGGACAAATGTTTAAGGCCTAGGATCCTCTTTGTGACGTACTTTTGTGGCCTCTCCAGTTGTTGCAGGTGTCTAGTGAGGTACATGCCAAATGGGGCATTGTAATCGATGATTGGCCTAATGAGGGAAGAGTAGAGGGAGACAATGACCTCTTTCTTCCTGGATGCAAAATCCTTAGTTAATGAGATGTGCCACATAGAAGGACTTTCTGACCACAGTGGCAATGTGGTGGTCAAAATAGAGGTTGCTGTCAACCTGTGTTCCCAGATCTCTTATAACACCTTCTGTGTTCAGTGGACAACCATCAATGTGGTAATTCATGGGAACTGGGTTTTTCCCAAAGAGATTGGCAACACTTTTTTTGACATTGAGCTTAAGGCCATGGTTCTGACACCAGTTGGTCTCAGTGAGGCCTTTCTATAGGATGTCAACATCACTTGGGGAGTTAATAATGGCTCCCAACTTGTAATAGTCTGTGAACTTTGCCAGCCAGAGTCCCTTCGTGTTGGCCTGGACTTCTGAGAAGTAGATACCAAACAGGAGAGGACCCAGGACTGATCCCTGTGGGACTCCACTCATGAATGGTCGACAGTCTGTCTTGGAGTCAGCTACTTTCCACACTGTGGGTTCTATCTGTGAGCCAGTTTACAACCCACCTAGTGATATAGGGGTTGATGCCTAGCTTAGTGAGTTTTTCTGATTCCTGAGTGGGGAATGGTATCAAAGGCCTTGGCCAGATCAAGGTAGACTGTATGAACCACCTTGCCTTCATCCACAGCTCTGGTAACTGACTCAAAGAAGTCAACCAAGGTGAGCAGGCATGATCTACCCTTCACAAAACAAAAATGTGTGGGATCTAGAGTTTGGAGATTCCCTATATCCTTATTTATTAGGCCCGTGATGATGCGTTCCATAGCTTTGCATATCAGACTTGTCAGGCTAAAGGGGCGATAGTTCCCAGAGTCTGTAGTCACTCCTCCTTTTTGGAGAGGGATGACTGTAGCAGTGCACCATTCAGTATGGACAATGCCTGAGGTGAGGCTGAGATTGAACAGGGCACACAGGTGAGGTGCCAATTCACTCTGTAGTTCATGTAGAACACAGCCAGGGATATTGTCAGGTCCCATAGAATCTGCATTCTGGCCCTTGGACAGTGCTGTTTTAACCTGTGCAGCAGTAATACTGAGTGCCTGGCAATCTACTGGTATTGTGATTGGCCATTTTGGGGGGGAGGGGGTTGGCACTGAATCTGCCGGCCAGTATTTTGGCAATATCTGTTGGATCCATATAGGAGGTACCATTGTGCAGTAGCTCAGAGCAAATCTAGGTATTGCCATGGAGATTATTTGCATAACTATGGAAGGTCTTGTGGTTGTCTTTACTATCTGCTGCAATTCTGTTTTCATAGCTAGCTTTAGAGGATTTGATGAGGGATCTCAACTTTTTGTTGAGGCTGATAAGGGAACTTTTTCAGTCTTGGGACTTCACCTTATTCCACATCAGTTTTCTCCTTCTGTTGTAGAGTTTATTTATGGAATGGGACCACCAGATTGGCTTCCTTTTTTTAGAGAAGAGTGTCTTGGTTCTTTTGGGTATGGTGAGAGCCATGTATTTGTGTACGTGTTCGTACAGTGCATTTGAGTATGATTCAGCACTCATGCAACTATTCTTCATTTGCATGGGTGCCGTGAAGTTAGCCACCTCTGATTTTAGGATTCAAAAGTTAGCTTTAGAGAAGTTTTTCATGGTGGTTACCTTTGTGGTGGGGGGGATGTGTGTATTTCCAAGGTGATTAGTCTGTGTTCAGATATAACCAGGAAGGAGGTGATTGCTGGTGTAAAGCAATGGTCGCCCATGTTAGTAATGACCAGGTCAAGGATGTTGTTACCTCTAGTGGGGGAAGAACGAGCTGGTCCAGGGCATTGGAATTAATGAATTCCAGGAAACGTTGGGCAAGTGTATTGGTACATGAGTAGTTTTCCAGTCAGTGGAGGGATAGTTGAAATCGCTCAGTATGAGAGTGTCAGGTTGGATCCTAATATTCTCCAGGGTGCTTAAGAACATGGAGTATGAGTCTTGGGACATAGTTGGGGACCTATAACTGGCTACAACCTGAATCGCTGTCTTACCCAGTATCTCTGATGCATTATGTTGGGCTACCAGTTTAGAGGTGTGCGCATCCTTTATGAATTTGGAAACACCACTGCCTGTGTAGCTTCAGTCCAAGTTCTGGGACCAAAAGGTCTGGAATGAGTTATAGCTTGGCAGTGCAGGGGTGCTTTTTGCTGCCTTGAAACAGGTCTCTGTTACAGCACAAATGTTAATGTTCTCCATTTTAAGGAGGACTTCAAGTGAGTGCATTTTGAGATTTAGACTTCTAGCATTGAGCAGCATGACCATCAGATTGCATTGGTTTGTAGCTGTTATGGTGGCAATTTGGTCTTTGGAACAGTGCCTAAAAAGGCACTATAGGGGTGGCAAAAGCCTTGGCCAGTATCCAGAAGCCCAGGGGTGACAGATGCAGGTCATGTCTGGCAAAACATCGAGGTCTGTCAATCATGTCATCTCAGGTAGACAGATACTGGATCCCCTTAGAATGACACCAGAAACTTAGCCAATTGTTGAAATCAATCATTTTCTGCTTGTTCTGTGATGGTAGGATGCTGCTCAGGGCTAGCGTCATACCCACCTGGGCTACATAATCCGAGAGCTCCTCCATGCCTCTTTGCATGTAGTCCAGGGAGGTACGTCTCAGGTCATACACACCCACATGTACAATTTCAGAGTCATATTTGTACCTGTTGTTGAGGGCCCTGAGTGCATGCATTATGTGGCAAATCCTGGCACCTGACAGGCAGCTGGCTGTTACTTTCTCCTTATTCAACCTAGTGAGTGGGACATCAGTGTGCCTCACTATCGAGTCACCTATGACTAGTGTGATGGCATGGTGTTTTGCCTTAGGGGCTTTAGTTGAGTGGCACACTGTTTAGGAGAGCTATGTGTCTAATGATTAGTGTTGTGTTGTGGTGGTCGAGTGCATTTCTGCCTTGGAGGTCTCTGCTGTTTGGGTAGATTTTTATTGAGAGCCTCCACAAAGGTGGGTGTGTGGTTTGTGTTTTTTGTGAAGGCAGTGCTGGTCTGTGTTCACAAGGGCTATGTGTTCCATGTGGTGTGGTGCAAGTGTTGACCTTATCCTCTTGATCAGCTATTCCAGTCTTGGCTGTAGAGTGCATGACTTCCAATTTGGATATATAAGTGCATCTCTCGCAAGTCTGAGTGTTGGGAGGTAAGAGAAGAGGGCTGTCAGTTTCAATAAGGCAGTTGCTACATTTCCTCAGGATGCCCAAGTTCATCATGTTAATAAGAGAAAGCACAGGGAACTGACCTTTAGACATGAGGGAGTGAGATAACAGCTGTGAAGATACAGCATTTCAAGCTTTTGGTGTGTTTTCTTAATACTAGTTTGTATATGAATGTCAGACTTATGTTCATCAATGATAACACCTAGAAGTTTTGTATGCGAGACTATTTCAATGGGAAACTTATTCTGACTGACTATAGAGAAGGAATTTTTATCAATAGAGGTGTTTTTAGATGGGGTAAAATCATGATTTTGGTTTTGGATGCATTGAGATCAAGGTGATTATTCTGCATCCAAGACTCGGTACAAGAGAAGGCATCTTTTGTTAGTTACGTGAGTTTGGGGAGAGACTGAGCATAACAAATTATGATGGAATCATCCACATATTGGACAAGTTGGGTATTAGGAATGCAGTTATTAATGAAGATGTTAAAAAGTAAGGGACACAGTAGAGAGCCTTGTTGAACTCCTGTTGGAGTGTAAAGGAAGGAATAGGTACTATTGTTCCACTTGATGACTTGTTGTCTATTAGAAAGGTAACTGGAAAACCAATTAAAAGAGGAGGGGGAGAGATTGAGAAGAGAGAGTTTGTACAAGAGAAGGTTGTGGGAAACAGTATTGAAGGCCTTTCCTAAGTCTAGCAGAAGGGTAGATAGAATGTTGCCAGAGTCTTGGGTGAAGTTGATGATGTCAAGGAAGGGGAGAAGGGCAGTGGTAGTACTATGTTCAGGTTTAAATCCATGTTGGGTTGAAGAAAGAAGTTGATTGTTTAGGAGGTAGGGAAGGAGTTGCAAGTGTATGCAATTTTCAAGGACTTTTGAGATAGGGGAAAGGATGGCTATAGGACGGAAGTTGGAGATTTCAGTATTGTTGCCTCCTTTGTGGAGAGGAATGATGAACGCTTTCTTCCAGAGGAGGGGTACATAGGATTCATGGATTGAATGGTTGATAAGTATGGTAATGGGAAGGGCTATGCCCTCAGCATCTAGCTTTCAGAAATTTAGATGGAAAGTTGTCTGGGGCATGAGACCATAGTTTTAGTTTTAGTAGAAGTTTTTTTTTATTGTGTGTAGAGATGGGTTCTATGGCAAAGGGGGAGATGAGTAGTGTTATTGCCAGTGCGACTAGAGTTGAGGGTGTGAGATGAAGGCGGAGTAGAAGTGTTATTGGAGAATGATGGGGTGAGCTTGGCTATTGAATCAATAAAGAAAGAGTTGAACTGGGTAGCTAAGATATGATCTGGAGAGTTAGGGTCAGGGCAGGGGTTGTCTTTTTTGCTAGGAGAGAGGAGAACAGATATACTGTTCCAAAAGTTTTGGCTGTTGAATCTATGATTATTTTGAAGCTTGGAGTAGTAGGAATTTAGGTCTAAAGCAATTTGTTTTTTCACTTTATTATGAAGTTGCTTATACTCAGTAAGGGTGTTAGGTGTGGTACTGCTTCCAAGATTTATCTCAGAGATGCATGAGTGTAATAGCTGCTTTAGTTAGCCAAGGGGTGGATTTGGTTTTGATTCTTTTAGTTCTGGGGGGAGCAAAGCTATCTAGTAGGTTACTGAATGTAGTATTGAAGTATGTAACAGCGTCGTCAAGAGGGAGGGTTTTTACAGGGTTCCAGTTCATATGTTTTAGTGAGTCAGAGAAAGCTAGAGGGTTGAAGTTTTTTAGGGTATGATTTGTGATGTAGTTATGGTGAAGATGGAGGGAGGATGGTGAGTGGCGAGCAAAGGCAAGGAGATGATCGGTGAGGGAGTCAGGTAGGGTGCCATTGTCAGAAATGGAGTTGGGGTGAGAAACTAATATCAAGTCCAGAATACTACCAGAATTGTTATCTTTATTAAATCATTGCAATAAAAATAAAAATATATATATAAGGATATCACAAAAGGAACTGAGAAGTGTGCTCATGTGATAGAGAAAAAATCCAAAACAAAAAGGGTTGTCATTAGAGGAACTGAAACAAAAATCAATACCAGACAGATAACAACACAGAAACTTGCAAGAAGTCTTATCAAGAAACTGTGGCAAATGTTGAAAAAGGCATTCGAGTGAGGACCCTCAGAGCAAAGTGAACATATAAAGTGAAACAAACAGTAGAATCCTGAGTTCTGAGAGTATTTCTACTAATGTGAAGCAGAGAATACAATTAAAATTGGACTCTAAGTAGCAGAATTCTGTGCTAAAAAAGAAAAAAATTAAAGCAGAAACAGATTTTTGTTTAGATCCACTCTTTGCAGACAAAGACATAGAAGAGGCTGCAGTGCAAGTGTTACATGACTAGGCTGCTCCTTTTACCTCAAATCAAGATACTGAAGAAAGTAGTTCTACGTTAGGCACATGAACTTTAAAAAGACAGAGTGGGAAGAAGTTACATTAGCCTGGGAAAGAGACAATATGACTAAGGCAGTAGAGGATAGTGAACAAAAAAGTCTTACAACTTGCTAGCCATATTTTGAGCTGAAAAGGGCCTCTCATACAGAGTAAGTAAAGAAAGAGAAGACATTTTGTATCAGCTATGGCTGACATAGCACTATATGATGCTAGTAATGAAGCTAGGCCATAGTTACATGTCAAGAGTCCACATGGAGATGGACAAATCTAAGCAACAGATTTCCTGGCCCTGCATAACAAAAGAGGTAGAGGACATTGTGCATCTGGTCCAGAATAGGTTCATAGGTAAGTACAAGGCTAGCTGCTCTTACAAGCCATTTTAACCCTAGCCAGTTTTCCTTTTTGTGCTTGGAATAACCAATCCCATTTGGTTATAGATAGGCCTTGCCCATCCCATGGTTGATAATTCTATATTATCCCTACTGAAAAGAACTGGGATCATACCATAGATAATTTGCGAGGACCCAGGCATGGGATAAAGCATTTAAGAGCTGCCACTGTCCATTAATAGTACAGGGGGAGGCCTTGGGGTAAATTTGTGTTTCCCATCCATAGATCTAAGTTATGCTTGAAAATGGATTAGGATAAACCTTGTTTTCTGCGGATTGTGAGTCTGTTCCACAGCAGCGGTATCCTCTGCAATATATACCATTCCCTCCCAACTATTCTGTTGATGTTGTAGAAAAGGTTTAGATCCATAGACAAACTATTTCTGATGCCATTTGACTTACAGATGTGTAGTAATTCCATCAGAGGTGGAACGGAGGATGCACTGTAAGCTTGTAAGCCAAACACAGGTCACCTCTTAACAGTCTGTAGGATACCAAGTATAGTGACAGGGCTTTGAGTCGGTCAATGTAGGACATATATATATATATATCTATATGTATTTCAGTTTTTCGAGACCATGAAATCGAATCCACACAACACCAAAACACCAAAAACGCGAAGCCCAAAACCGCGAAATTCTAAACACATAAAACACAGCATACACCAGACCACACATATACCACAACATATATATATAAAATATCCAATCCTTATTATAAAAAGTTTCTTGATCCCAATGCCTATCATAGAATTAATCTCATTTGTGGCATAAACAAAACATTTTGGAGGGACAGGTAGGTGTGTCAGAAATTACCCTTTCTCTTGAACAGACTTCCTATTTCTGTAAAGCAGAGCTCTTCCCTAAGCCTATTTAAATGCAGTTTAGACCCATAGATAGGAATTGCAAATTCATCCCTGACTTTTTGCCTCTGTCTCTTATGGGCAGGATCAGCTTGTAGATGCCTTAAGGCACAGGCATATACTAAATGCATTGTAGTCTTTGGGCATTGATAACTGTGAAAATTGGGGCATGAATGACTAAGCTTAAAAAGGCTCTAGGGCTGTTACCTAGTAGCCTCCTATGATCCTTTGATCTTATGACCATTTGAATGTATTGCTATGGATGATGTGAGAGTAGCAGTAAAAATCAAGCAATGGTTATCAGTACATATTAGTCATAACAGACTATGTTATCACATCAATGCTATTTCCAGGGAACTGGTATTGTTTATATGTAGAGTGGGTATCCCTAAGGAGGTATTTACTGACCAAGGCACTCCCTTTATGTCAAGGGTGCTGAATTAGTTATGCCAGTGGCTTTCAAGCTATCAACTGCTAGCTGATGGATTAGTAGAAAAGCTGAGCAAAGCACTAAAGTCCATGCTAATGAATGTTACTGATACATATGGAGAAAACTGGGATCAGGGATTACCCTACTTATTGCTCAGAATAAGAAAATGACTGCTTACTTAGTTGGGTTTACTGCATTAGAACCTTTGTCCTGCAGGCATCCAAGAGGGCTGCTTGACATTGCCAAGGAAGTTTAGGAAGAGGAAAGTACACCATTCAAAGGTATGATAAATATTATGTTAATCTGCAGGACAGATTAAAAATAGTTATGCCCACAGTGGGATCATATGTAGAGAACCTAAGAAATGTTGCAGCAAATTTATATTATGAATACCTGACACTGAGAATTTAACCCTGGATGCCTTATACTAGTGTGAGTGCTCTCTGCAGTAAACACATTTTTGGACAAATTGTGGGACATTTGAATATAATGTAATGAATAAATGCAGTAAACATACCTCTCAACTGTCCAGACTTTTGCATATTTTTGGTTTGTTCCTTATAAAATTTGTGTTTTTTTCTGGTAAATCACTAGGATGATCTGAGGATTGAAGTCACTATATAATGACATACAATTGAGTTTTGACTTCATATCTATCAAAACATGTATGTTAAAACAAACCCTGTTAGCTAGCAACTTTCTGAGTTTATAAGATCAATATTTAAAAAGTGTCCCTATTTTTGGGCCTTTGTCCCCCCATTTTGACAGGCTTTGTCCAGATTTCTTGCACAAAGAGGTTGAGAAGTATGGCAATAAATTATGATGTTAGATATCCCTAAAGGAGAAAGGTATAGGAAATTTTCACATTAGTTTATTGACACTATGAAAGGATACAGAGAATATTGCTGAGAGTTTGGAAGCTAAAGTTCCTTCAGAAGACACCAAAGCATCAGTAACTGAAGTACAGATAGGGGCTCTTGTCAAAATTGCAAGAGCAGGAAGTAAGAGAATTTTTCTTCAGAAATAAAGGAGTATTTTCAGAAGTGCCTGGGAGTCAGTGAACTAAGATGATAAAAAATAACAAAGAGATTTCATCTAGAATAAAAGTCAGACTAAGACCTTATAGAGCACCAAAGTCAAAAGGCAATTAGCAAAACAGTAAAAAAAAACATATTGGGTGTGATTGGACAAACACCGAGTGACTGGTGCAGCCCAAAGGCACTAGTCCCTAATTCTGACTGAGATATCGTGTTCCGTAATGACCTCTAGAAAATGAGCAGCATTTCAAAGTTTGCTAGTGATCTCATGCCCAACAGAGGTGACTTGATAGAGAACTTATTGAGCATTAGACTTGACAACAACATACAGACAGATAGCACTCAGCTCTATGCAAAGAAAAAAAAACTTGTAACAACTGATGGTCTATTGCAGTACACATGGTTATCATTTAGCTAAAATAGAGCCCCGGCTACCTTCCTGAGTGTGATGGATAAAAAAATAAACCTTACTCCTGATATGATGAGACATACATGGGTGATGTAGTTATTCATTCAGAGGCTGAGATTTACGTTAGAATTGATTAGCTTCAAAGTCTTGATTATAAATGGAATGATAAGTAAACTATGCATGTTAGAAGCTAATTGCCAAGGCTGACTTACAATAAGATGGATAGTAAGACCACAGCAAGAAATGAAAAAGCTGTACAAATCTGTCTGCTTCTTCTACTAAGAGATGGGTGAAGGCTTTCCTTGGACTTGCTGTAGGAACTACAGAAAGTATGTGCCTAATTTTGTGAGTATCGTTTGCCCTTTGAGGGACTTCACAAAAGAGAAAGCTCCTGACAATGTACAATAGTCAATTGAGGCAGATAGAGCATTTAATGAACTAAGAATGATTTTTGAGCCTCTTTATAAAAGAGTTTGCTATATATACTGGCATGTCAGAAGTAGTTTTGGGGGCAGAATAATCTTAAGACTTCCAATGAGAGGACCTTACTGTGTGTTATATCAGCTGGAAGCTAAACAATGCAAAAAGGAGATATTTTGTTATTGAAGAAAATGTCTTGCAATGGATTAAGATTTATAAACCTTGAAATACTATTTGTTAGGCAGTCATTGCAGCTTGGTAATAGATCATGCCTGTATGCAGTGGATAAGAAGCAAACTAATGGAAATATAAAGTTGTGCCAGTTGGTACTATCCCTCCAATCCACTGTGACAAACAGACCCATGTGATGGATTGTCTAGGGACTACAATCCATTATTATGATTCCAAACCCTGATTTTTTTTTGTAGGACTAGCAACTTGCAGCATGATGTTTATGTTTGTATATCTTCTCAACATATATGGAATATGGAATATGCTAATATGACGATTGGGGAGAGATGGGCGAAGGCTGCCAGCCTAGTTGAATAGAATTTGATATATAATTCTGGAATTTGTAAATAAATGTAAAATATAGGCATGTTTTCTTGAGTGTAAAACAATACTGTGAAATGTGGAACTGCAAAATATGTGACAACATTGCACTCTACTGGCCCAGTGAAGCATGTTGTGACCCTTTCATGTTAGAATTCGGCTCCGGTGAGTCTGGATGAAGGTTTCATGCCCATTGTTATAAGGCTAAAGTTTATGACCAGAATTTACATGTGGATGGTGCTTTACTTTCTGTTAGTGTAAGTGTCAACATGATGTAATTTAGGAGGGACCCAGCAGACATGTTTGTTAGTAATGTTTAAATACTGTTTTCTCACAAGAGACTAGGGGTATTTAGATCTTGATATCCAACTTATCAGCACTCTGCCTTATGCTCACATGCAAGTTTTAGCACTGTGATTTCTTTTAGGAATAGTTAAAACTAGTAAAGATTAATTAGGTATTTTTCTTTGAAATCAGACCTGTCCTACTGTAGTATTTTAAGTTTCTGTGTGATCTCTGAACTCTTAGATATCTATGTGGTGTAGTAGTTTTGTGTTGTGTTTTAATTATTTATTATTAAATATTTTAAAAACCTTTACCTGTGGCTGGTTTGTGTAGAGATAAGCTCTAGAGTACATTATATATTTATAGAGTTTACTGTCTAAGCCCTTCCAATAAGCCTAGACTGAATAGTCACATTACCATTGGATAATAATATTGCACAGTAATAATTGGACACCCTTTTAAGGGCCTTTTAGTAGCTGATATTATTAGCTGGGTGGTGGCAGGGATTGCTACCGTATGGTCTGGGTAAAGGGGCTCACCTGGAGAACCTGTGTCAGCCTTTCCCAGGAGTGTCTGTGAAGTTGTATAAATACTTATCTCAAAGTGTGTGTGTGTTGTGTCAGCTACTTGGGCAGGGACACAAAGCACTGGTTAGACAGAGAGGGTACTGAAGATTTTAGCTTGCCCAGCTAGGCTGAGACCTGGACCCTATAGCTGTTCCAGTGGGGAGTCTTATGGGGGACCTGGTGAGCAAGGGAACAACCAGCCCCAGACTGACTGTGATCTCTGTGTGCACATAAAGAAAATTGTACTTTACTATGTGTATTAGTTATCCTTTCCTCTCTTCTATGAGACAACCTCCCTGGTGTTAGTGGTGAGGATTGAGGCTCCTTGATTGCTGTGCCAAGGCATGGTCGTCATAGCTCATATCAGTTAACCAAATCTCAGGGTCTTAATTTCCACTGTCTAGGAGTCAAAACCAGAAACTGCAGTCAATGGAAGAAGTCCTCATCCTGGAAGATGCTGACATTTGTGCAGTCACTGAGACCTAGTTTAAGGCTGCTGAGAGCACACCAGCTATACCAGGTTACACCTCCTACCACACATTCAGACCCCAAACTGAAGACATGAGAACTAAAGGAGGTGGTTTATCAATATTCATTAAAGGTAAATACACCTCTTGATTGGTTAAATAGCATGATTCCCTTGAATTACTTCAGGTGCAATTGACTGTAGGTAAGACCCCTCTTCAGGTCATTGCCAGATATAAGACCCCCTCCACGAATCAGGACATCCACTCAGCCTACTTGGATCTACTTGAGTCAATCAAGATACAACCAAACACCCTGGTTTTGGGTGACTTTAATTACCAGTCCATAGTCTGTGTAAATGATATGTGTTCTAACTCACTCGCCCAAAGGTTTCTGGACTTCATTAACTCCAATGCCTTGGGGCAGCTGGTTGATACACCCAAAAGGGTCTCAAACATCCTTGACCTGGTACTCACTAACATGGGGGAACCACTCCACTGTGCGACCATCCCTGGTGAGATCCGACCACAAATCAATCTCACTAGAAGTAATTATAACACAAGAACTTAACCTTAACCTTAACCTTAGCAACAACTAGACTAAAAAACTTCTCCAAGGACAATTACAACCTCTTACATGACAGCATAGCTTCACAGTCCCTCCCCCCACTGATGTAACAGACACCTATGCTGAATTATACATCAATGCTTTATACAAGCAGCTGTACAACTGTATTGACTCTGTCGTACCTGATAGAACCAAAGGAAAATCTTCAAGTAAAAACAAACCTACCTGGTGGACAACTGCCATTAATAGGCTATACAGTAGGAAAAAGAAATTGCTGTCTAAGAGTAGGAAGGAACAGTAACAAAACTGGAAACACTCCATCCTCAACTTAAGCAAAACGACTCCTAGTGAAGTCCTCCAAAGCTAATTATGAATCCAAATTAGCTTCCCTAACTAAGGATAATCACAAAGCATTCTTTAGTTACATCCGTATCCTCAAAGGTAAGGCCCAGATTTATGCTGAACTCATAGTTTATGATATTACATATATAAAACCTGTGGATATAGCAAACCTGCTGGCTGACAGAGTCAGTGAAAACTTCACTCCTCTGTCCCCACCACATATACCCCAAAGCATTGCTAATGCCTGACCCCCACCTAGTATCTCTAAGGAGCAGGTCTTAAATGCCCTCTCCAAGGCCAAAAACACAGCCTTTATGGGACCAGACAACATCCTGGGCTGTGTTATACATGGGTTAAAACAGGAATTAAAATCACCATTGAGCAACTTTTCAGTCACAGCCTAAGCACTTCATCCCAGCAGAATGGAAAACAGCTACCATCATCCCTTTGCACAAAGGGGGTGCATCCATGGACCCTGGGAACTATAGACCCATTAGCCTGACCAAATTTATCTGCAAGGCCATGGAATTAATCATCATGGACCATATTAACAAAAGATATAGGAAATCTCCAAATGCTCAACCCCACCCAGTTTGGATTTGTCAAGGGGAGATCATGCCTATTAAACTTGGTGGATTTCTTTAAGACAGTCAACAAAGCCCTAGACAAGAACAAATCTGTGCAAATGGTCTACCTAGACTTACCCAATGCCTTTGACACAATTCCCCCACTCAGGCATCATTGATAAACTCACACAGCTGGATATCAACCCATATATTATCAGGTGGGTTGCAAACTGGCTCACTGATAGAACTCATACGGTCAAAATACAGGACTCCATCTCCTCCAGCTGAAACATAACCAATGGTATTCCATGGGATCAGTACTGGGACCCTACTCTTCGGAATCTACATCTCTGGAGTACAGGCTAAAGGACTGTGGCTGATAAAGTTTGCTGATTACTAAAAACTGGGAGCAATCACTGTAACCCCTAGTGATGTCAACATCCTGCATGAAAGTCCTACGCAGACTAATGACTGGTGCCAAAGTCACGGTCTTAAACTTAATGCAAAAAATGCATTATCATCCCCTTCAGCAAGGGTGACATTCCTGCAAACTACCACATCAATAGCAATACCCTAAGCACACAGTCAGTGGTGAGAGATCTGGGCTCAGAGGTTGACAGCAACCTTAACTTTGATAACCATGTCACAACAGTGGCAAGAAGAGCATTTTATAATGCTAATCTCATAGGTAAGGGCATTGCTACCAGAAAAAAAGAGGTTATAACCCCCATGTACTCTTCCCCCATCAGGCCAATAATAGAGTACAATGCTTCTTTTGGTATGTTCCTTTCCAAACACCTGCAGCAACTGGAGAGACCACAAAGGTTAATTGCAAAGAAAATTCAGGGTCTTCAGGAGTGGTCTTGTGCAGACAGACTGAAATCATTGTAATTTTACTCTGTGTCATATAGACTGCTCAGAGGCAGCCTGTGCCTTGCATATAGAGCCATCTCTGACCCAGCTTTAATGGAAATGCTGCACATTCACAAGTAAGATGGCACACAGTCAACAAGCTTCCTATTCATGTTAAATAAAGTCCATCATTGGCCCTATTTAAGTGTTATTTAAGATGATAGGATGGATAACAGGAAATTCACCCAGGAGTTCCACCTGTGTCCCTCTTGGACAGGGCAATGCATGCGATTTTAGTGCTTGCTTGAACCAGACACCCTTGGGAACATGGGTTGAACTTGGCTAGGCTTGTTAGGGGCCTGGGGCATTAGCCTAGTAACCTCATATGATTCTATAATCCTATAATTGTTAAAGTGTAAAAGAAAATAGACTAAAGGGCTAAATTCAAGCAGCTAGTTCATCACTAAAGAATCATCTTAAAGAAAGATGTGGAAGCAAGGACTTTGAGAGGGCCCTGTCAGCTGCTAATATGTGTGGAATAATAACTGTGGATTATAATTTGTGGAAGTACTTGTTTTTGGGTCTATATTAGGGGAAGGAAAATTCGACTGAACAAATGTTAGTTGAGCAACACAGAAAGAGCGAAAGCTGCTAATATCAAACCAGAGAAACTAAACAGGTAAAACACGTAAGCTCTCACTAAGTGTTTTATGCAGGGGAAAAAGCCCCCCTGCACCCCACACCCCCCTACTTAAATATACCAACTCTGAGATCACACTACATTGAAGTAAAGGGATGAATTCCTTATGGCGATCTCCATTCATTCTTGCGATATTAGCGGTTTTCGCTCTTTCTGTGTCGCTCAACTGGGATTCGCTCAGTCGGGTTTTCGTTCTCCTAATATAGACCCCTTGTTTTCAGAGCTGAAAGTTGTGTATGGGAGAGGTCTGCCATCTTGGACTTTTCATGGGCTTGGCTATAAGACATCTTGAACCATGAAAATACTCTGTGGACTCGACACCATTATAAAGGTACCGTTTGTTTTATTTTTGAAACTGACAAACCAAGTGTACTAATATTTTAGATGGTGGAATTTGACTAAACCTGTATTTTTATGTAAGTCTTCCCTCCAGTGTCTTCTTACAATGTGTGTGTGTGTGTGTGTGTGTGTGTGTGTGTGTGTGTGCGCGCGCACACGCGTATGTATGAGATTATATTACAGTTCAAACTAAAAAAAAAAAAATTACATAGTAAACAACTGCACTGACAGTAATTGAAGAAACTAATACAACTAAAAGATTTTCTACATACTCCAGCTACCAAACTGTACAACATTGCAGTCACACAACTAGTTGACCAAAAAAGCAGTCGGCCATATGTTCCACCATAATACTGTACATCTGGGCTTTCTCACACCACTGCAAATGTGTATAGGGATCTGCTTAAATAAAGTTAAATGTCATAAGGTCAGCACACAAAACATAGGCAAAAAACGCCTAAAACTAAAATACTGGTGCAAGTTCACTGTTTAGCAAGGAAGGAAATATGCCCTTTCTGCACTATTATATAACTTCAGAGTTGTTATAGATAAGTACAGGGTGTGTGTGTAGTAAAGTTGCCAGATATGGGGGTTCAGAGGGGCTTACTCCCCTACAAAACACATTGGTTTTGGGTTGCACATACTCCAAGGTTATGTCTTGGAGTTTGTGTAGTTTCAGTGATATTTTGAGTTTTATATCTTTTTGCCAGTGTTTTCTGTACTGACCTTCTGATAATTTACACACACACACACACACACACATATATATATATATATATATATATATATATATATATATATATATATATATATATATATATATTACAATACTACTACAATGCTACTTTGTAAAAAACAACTGGAGACAGCTTTCCAGTTCGAAACCCATGTTTATTTAAAATAAATAAAGTTCAGAAAAAGAGGAAAATTCAATTTATACCATCTCTGTGATTACACTACAGTGTGAAATTGCAAATTCCTAGTTCCCACTGTACAGTGATCTTGCATATCCAAATACCAGTAAAATTCAAAACATTAGTTTCATGTGTTTGAACTTTTTATAGTCCAATCACTTAAAGGTGCTCTACAGTATGAGTACAAAAACAAACAGTAAAACAATATAAAACAGCTTCCAGAAATAAGCAAGTAAACATAATGCAAACATCAGGTGCGACTCGTGCTATAGGACTGCAGGACTGCAGCCCTCCCACCTAGAAAACAAAAATAAAATTAAGAAACACAAAAATAAACACCGTAATTCCCGGAAGTCTGTGCATGCTCTAGATACACGGGAACACTCTCATACTGCTTTCTCAGCAGTCTAGATAGGGGGAAAGGCATCTCGGCCGCAAGATGCCAAGCAGTCTGTGCGATGGTGACATCACAGAATGGAGGCACTTGGGACTGCAGCAGCAGCAGCAGGCTGGACCAATCAAGATGCATGTAGTGGCTAATGAGGTGTGCTGGACCAATTGCAAGCTGCTAACATACACCAGCAGGGATTTGGACTGATATCTAGGTCCAAAGGGTGAATTTGGACTGTTCAGATAGCTAGGGTTGCTCATCGGCAAGGTGAGCAGTTATCTAGGCAAAGGGTGGATTGTTTGGATATTTAGGGTTGCTCGTCGGCAGTGTGTGTGTGTGTGTGTGTGTGTGTGTGTGTGTGTGTGTGTGTGTGTGTGTGTGTGTGTGTGTGTGAAATGCCCCAGTTGTGATATACTGGTGGCTAGAGCAAACTCATGGTGGTGTGGTAGGGAATACCTTAGGCTTGACCCCTGTATCTTATATGCAGGTGGTAAGGGCCTGAATTCCCTACCCACCACCATTTATAAAAAATGTACAGATTTTTGCCTCATATTTGATCTGTTCTGTTCCTCATAATATCTGTGGTTTCTAAATATTTAAATACTTAGATATTTGATGGTGCAGTGGTAGCATTGTTCCTCCCAGCTACAGATTTTCAGGTTTGATTTGTGGCTGGGGTGCCTTCTGTGTGAAGTCTGCATCTCCTCCCTGTGTTTGTGTGGGTTTGCTTTTGTGTCCTCCCATGTTACAAAGGCATGTGTCTGCATTATTTCTTCCTGGGCCTCTGCTGAAAATTGCTTTTTGTTCCAAGTCAGACTGTCCTGGTTAACAAATGTTAAATAAAATTGACAGGCATTTGAATTTCAGACTTCAGGTTTCTGAATGTTTAGCTTCATAAATATTTGATGGTGCAGTGGTAGCATTGTTGCCTCACAACTACAGGTTCTCTGGTTTGATTCTTGGTTGGAGTGCCTTCTGTGTGGAGTCTACATCTTCTTCCTGGGTTTGCTCTGGTGTCCTGCCATTTTACAAAGACATATGTCTGCAGTATTTCTCCCTGGGCCTCTGCTGAAAATTGTTTTGTTCCATCAGACTTTCCTGGTCAACAAATGTTAAATAAGTAAAATTGACAGGCATTTGAATTTCAAACTTCATATTCTTCAGAAAATACATAGTAACACAAAACCTTTTATTCTAGCAATTTTCTAAGTTTATAAGATGAATATTTGAAATTTGTCCCTATTTTTGGAACTGTATTCCCCCATTATTGGCTTCATCCAGGTTTTTTGTGCTAAGGTTGACAGCTATGGCAAGAACTGAATTCACTGAATATGTTTGAGGGCTGTATTCCCTCATTACTGGGTTTGTCCAGGTGTTTTGTGCTAAGAGGTTGACAGCTATGTTGAGAACTGAATTCACTAAATGATAGCCATTTAAGTTTCAGTCTTCCTCTCTTTCACAAAGCAGCTGATTTGGCGTAGTGGTATGTTGCTCTGACTGTTTTGCACAGGGACCTTGGCAGTAAAATGTATGGTGGTAACACAGCATTTTATTCTAGCAACTTTCCAAGATTATACAAGCAATGTTTAATGTGTCCCTGGTTTTTGGACTTTTGACCCCCCCCCCCAATAAATTTTGGCTTTTTCCAGATTTCTTGTGCTGCAAAGTTGAGATGCAGTTGAGTATTGAGTAGATTTTGCAAGGAGCTGAGAGCTGCAGGGAAGAGAAGTTTAGTGCTGCATATGCTGAGGCTGCTTGCATTGTTAATAGCACAGCAGGTTACGTACTTGCTTTTGATGCAGAAGGCTGTAGGTTCCACTCCCACAAGGGGTGGATGCTGCCGTACTGAGAATGTCCTCTTTGGCGAATCTACTAACTATGAACCTATTAGTTTGCCATCCATTTCCTATTGCAATATTACTAGCTTATCATTTTTTTAATGTAATATAGGCAATTTATTCCTCAGGGGCAACAGACACTTTATTTTTCGATGAAACCATGAAATATAAAGGTGTTTGCTGGCAGCAACCTCTTCATTATTTACAGATTTCTTTAATGTGTGATTATTTAGATGACTTTTACTTCTTCAAAGATTGTGCATATTTACTGATAATGGTGGACTGTAGAAGTTTGAGTAGATTTTTATGATGGAAATGTTCTGAACTGGGCAGTTTTGTCATTATTGTTGCATGTATTTTGTTTCATTGTTTACTGGAAAAATGTTCTGAATTGGGCAGTTTTGTCATTATTGGTGCATGCATTTTGTTTCATTGTTTACTGGAAAAATGTTCAAAACAATAAATTTAAAATGCCCTCTAACAACTGTACTGTATTGTACAAGGAATACAATTTAGTACAATCAGGAAGGTGTATCAAAGAGCACATGTATGTTTCATGTGCAAGGGGCCTATGATTTGAAAACAGCCCAAAGTTATTCTTTATCTGCCACTGGCAAAATGTATTTTCTTTGAATGTGGGTTTCAATGCTGTTTCAATGAATGTGAGTTTCAAGGGAAGAGAAGTTTTAATGCTAAGTCTGTTTTCATTGTGAGACTGCATTGTTTGTTTAGCAGATGTCTTAGTGTTTGTGCTGTAAAATGCAAAATAAAACTTTCAAATGAAGTACAAATCATCATAGAAGTAAAGCAGTATGCACATTAGTGTTTATGGCAAATGGGGTGAAATAGCTAAGTAATGGTTCATTGGAATGACTGCAGGGGGCAGGCTCCATTCAACCATGATTTTGTGAGGGGTAAAGGCGGCAAAATCAAAGACAGCCCCGGCTGAACTATACCTCCCAACTGTCCAGATTTGCATAGAATGAATAGATTTTTGCTTCTTATTTTTGGTTTGTTCCTCATAAAATTTGTGGTTTTCTGGAAAATCATTTAGGAATTAAGTCACTAAATAATGACAGACACTGAGTTTCAGACTTTATAACCTTCAGAAAAATGCATGCTAAAGTAAGACCTGTTATTCTATCAACTGTCTGTTTATACAAGAGCAATTTTTAGTACTGTTTATATGCCCCCCAATATATTTGGCCTTGTCCAGATTTATTGCATTAACAGGTTGAGAGGTACATGCAAATAAATTGCTTTATAGAATTAGGCATAGCCAAACCTCTCAACTGTCCCCTATTTTGGCTCAAAACATTGCTCTTCCCCTAATAATCCCTCCGTAAAATAGCAATCTTTGAAGAAAACATGGAGGGTTTACAATTAAGAAATAACTGTAATAATCAGAGTTATAGATTACTTTTATTTCAGAAATGCATGTAGATTCTTTTATTTTGTCAGCTGCTCAAGTTAGCAGTACTAATATTTAAAAAGTGTCCCTTCTTTGACAGGTTCCCAGCTGTATTGTGTGTCTATTTTATATTTTTGCATCACATTTTTGGTCCAGTTTTCATAAAATTGTGTTTTGGCAAATTAGTGGCAAATCATTAAAGACTGAAGTTAGAAAATAATGACAGACATTTGAGTTTCAGATTTCATACCCTTCAGAAAATTAATACTAATGCAAGACCTACTATTCTATTTTCTTTCTAAGTTTATAAGAGCAATATTTAAAAATTGTCCTTATTTTTGGGCCTTTGTCCCACTTCTATTTATAGCTTTGTCCAGATTTCTTGCTCTGAGGTTGAGAGGTATGACAAATGTGTCAGGGCCATCACAGTCAGCCAGAGACATTTAAAATTGTGACATACTTGTTGTACCCCACTCCCCATGTAATGACTCTGGATGTGTCCAAGCAAGGCAAGGAGCAGTTATGCAGTGTAAATGTGCAGAGTATCCCCCCATCCAAGGTAGACACAAGTACTACAGTGACTTTTCATCTGTCCTTGATTTTGCAGAATGGTCTGGTTTCTGTCATATTTTTGTACTTGATTTATGCTTATTACTCAGAAAGTGCCTGTTGCTCTGTTTTTAAGTAGCAATGCTTTAATGACCATCAGATAAGCTTGTCTGAGATCGTAAGATGCAAGTAAGCTTTAATAAGCATACTGTTAAAGAATTGCCAACACTGAAAACCTTTCTGTTGTTGCCATGCAGAGAATACTTACATAACTAGATAATGTATAAGCCTTGGGTATTTAAATGCATATGACAGTATTTCTAATAAAGGACAGGATTACATTATTTTAAGAAGTTCATTACACTTGTTGCAGACTTCCAGTCATCTCTGCAGGCTTTATCCGTAAACTAAACAGAATGCCAATCTATCATGTGTGGTCCATAACCTGTACAGTAATCCTTTTCAGCAATGTATCTTGAGCTTGTTTCTTGTTTGCTTTTCATTTTTTACTTTGATCATGTTTTCCCCATGAAACAAGTAGTTGTCAGGCAGCAGGTTTTTTTTTTGGATAAGAAACATTTTTACAAGTGGGGGCATCACATAGATTGCTACTTTCAGCATGTTACTTGGTACTTTAATAAAGCTGAATATAAATTATAATTAGAACTGCAGTGCAAGGAGAAGTGGTTTGAGTTGAGTGCTGCTTGTTTTTCTTATACTTGATTTTGACTGGCATTCCAGTAATGTATTTAAAAAGTAATTTATTTTTTCATGCCTCACAACCTTTTTGTTTCCATCTAGATATTAAGTAAGCTGTCATGCAGCCAATGCATTGAAATATTTTTTCTTCTACACTTCATTTTGTCTTGATTGGACTCTCATAATGACAGTTCGGCACCCAGGGCAGTGTATTTAATTAAAGTTAGTTTTTGTGGTTTTGAGCATAGCTCCTCCCCTTTCTAGTTGGCCGCACCCCTTCCCATTGACCCCACCCATTCAGCTGTCTCCTGCAGCCTCCCTTTGATTTGAAGTCACCAGTCACCACTGAATAATATACTATACTTGTAAGGGTGTCACACAAATAATATGCACATAGGAATAAAACTAGTATAAGTTACAAAACTAGAAGAGTAATTGAGTTCTTAATATAAGTAAGAGGTGTATACAAGGTATTTGAGAGAACTGGTTAGTAAAAGAATGGGAAGGGGGGCAGTGACAGGTGATGCAGAAAAAATGGATAGTAAAGTAAAAGTTTAGTGAGGTTTGTTTTGGTAGTGAGTATGAATGAGTTTGCAGAGGGGGTGTAAGATAATGTGTGAATAAATTTAGAATGTATGCATTCAGGTTATGGAAGAATTAGAATAGTGGCATGTACATTGCCAGAGGGAAGTGAGGTGTAATCGCAATCCCTTTTTGAAGGATGTGATTGAACTAGAGATTCTGATAGCTGAAGGTAAAAAGTTCCAAAGCTTAGCAACAGAGAAGGAATAAAGCATGTTGCCGGCAGGGTGTTTAGGTTTATATACTTGTAGTAGTAGCTGGTCTTCTGATCTAAGTGGCCTGTTGGGGTCGTAGTGGGTGAGGATGGGTGAGAGAGCAGATCAAATATTTGTATGTATGTGTGTGTGTGTGTGTGTGTGTGTGTGTGTATGTGTGTGTGTGTGTGTGTATGGTTGTGCTACATTTTGTTGAATACTTCTTTGGTCAGGAAATTGTAATGCACAGCAGTCTGTGCAAATAGCAGATGGAAAGGTTGGCAGTTTTGTTAACAAAGCTAGGAGTTTTTGTGTAACTGCGTGTAGGTCACGGTTAGAGTAACAGTTACCTGAGGGGATTGTGTGTGTGTGTGTGTGTGTGTGTGTGTGTGTGTGTGTGTGTGTGTGTGTGCGTGCGTGTGTGCGTGCGTGCGTGTGTGTGTGTGTGTGTGTGTGTGTGTGTGTGTGTGTGTGTGTGTGTGCGCGTGTTAGGGATAGACTTATGGTTAGGTGTTATGTGTGCATATGTACGCATATGTGTATGTATATGTGTGCATGGTGAGTGCAGAGCTGTCTTGTCAAGTGGTAGTGTGACAGAAAGGGTTTTTCTAAGTTAAGATCTATGGTCAGGGTTAGGGGCAGGAGCTAACCCTAAGCTTGACATTAACCCTTCCTCTAACACTAACTCTAACAACATATCTTACCTTAGAAAAACCTTTCCACAACACTACCACTATTCAGTCAAATTTAGTCTGAATGGTTTGGTTGAGTTGGGACTTGCAGATTAGAAAAGGAATTTTAGCTTTTGTGTGTTGACCATTTAACAGAGATAGATATACAGCTAGATATTTACTCCTGTTATGATCTGTTCTGCTCTTCTTGAGAAAAAACGATACAACTTTGGGTTTCTATTAGTAGGGTGACTGGAATATATCCCTGCTCACATCTATCTCAAGCCCTCAGCTAAGTGAAATGTTTAGCTATGTTCACAGCAAGAATAAATTAAATGAAATGAAAATGTGAATTAGCAAAAAGAACAGCTTTCCAGATTTGGGGGTTCAGTGGAGCTTACTTCCTTAAAAAATACATTGTTTTTTGATTGCAAATGCTCCAAGGTTATCAGGGAGAAGTACTCTGGGACTATTAATTTAAACATGAAGGGGATTACAGCTGTCCTTTTAATTGGAACAATCCTACTCTTTGTTGGTACAGCTGAATTAAGAAATGCAAGTTAAAGAATAAGCTAAGAAAGCAAAGAAAGCCCAAAGAATTAACTGTGTGGTGTGAAATAAATCCAAGATAAGTGATAGAAAAGCATACACACAAAGAAACACAACTGAATAAACAACCACCTCGCAAAAATGAATGTATTTAATAATAAAATTGGTAAGCACTTTCACAGTACTTTCAGACCAAAAGTGAGAACATACAACATCCACATTTAAATAGAATTACATTATCTGTTACACAATTAACCATCACTGGAATCACATATTTAGAGAGACAGGTATCCGATTTCTATGAAACATGAAACAAAAAATATACTTCTAAGAAATGTATAAAAAAGAATAAAATCTAAAAAATAAGAACATCCATATAAGTGTGCAGACATTACTTCTTCCTCAAACCCCTAGATTTTAAAACTGAGAATAGAGGGAGGTTCATTTAAGTATATATGTAAAATAATGTAATACCGGCACCACAAAGCTCATCTATATCAAAACAGCACTGTTTATTAAACTTTGCTAGTGAGTTTATTAAACTTTGCAAGTGACAAAACTGTCACTGTTCAGGCTTCTTCAGGCAAACAAACCAAATAAGAACAACAAGACCAATTTAATACATAAAATGTGATCACATACATTACAGATGTTTAATTAAATCATTAAGGAAATTAAAAAGGCAGTTAAAAATAAGAATCTATTAATAAAAATATTACTACATAATATTATTATTTATATACAGTATTAAAAACAAATTTAATAATCAATAAATGTTTACCTTATTCTCCCTTGTAATTGTTTTAGAGTGGGTTTTAAAGGAACTATCATTGAGCCCTGGGTGATGATGGGCCCTAAACCACAAAATCCATTTATTTTCCTGGATCTCTGTATACTTGCTCAAATCACCCCCCCCCCCCGTTATTGTTGCATAAATATTCTGCAATATCAAAAAAATAAAAAAAAACGTGAAGTATCTGTGTTTTTGATATATCTATATAGGGCATTGGTGTCCAATTCTCTCTGTATATCAGATAGATGTTCACATATTGTGTCTTTTAATTTTCTTTTGGTTTTACCTATATAAAATGCTTCATAGTGCAAACATCTAGGCATATAAATAATATTTCTTGTATTACATGTCCCATGGCTATTAAGGACAAACTTATTGTGTGTTACTGGGTGCTTAAATGATGTGTCTGTACAGATATATTTACAGCGGTGGCAGTTTAAACATTTTTGAGTACCTATTTTTTGTATACTAGTTCTATAAGCATATTTTCTTGTTCTTTGTTTCTTATAGCCAAATTGTAAATAATCAATGGTAACTTCTTTAAAAGCTGTAATATAATTTATCATAAGCCAATGCTTCTTAATAATATTTGTTACTTTATAACTATGAAAGTCATATGGTAGAATACATCTAAATTATTTTATAAGATCCTTGTTGGAAATTCTCTTATTATATTTATTTAAGATATGTTGTGAAAAGACAGGATTCACAAACTGAAAATCTCCATGCAGGAGCAGTGTAGCTGCTCCTGGATGGAATATGGCTGCCGAGCGATCCAGGAACGTGCTGTATTGACGTGCATGAGAGAGCCAACACTGTTCCTGCACAGAAACCCATGTGGGATGCTAATTAGCTCATTTGCTAGTGAAAACCATGCAAATGAGATAAATTAGTAATCCAGGAAGCAGGTAGGTAGCCGTGCAGGAACAGTGTAAGCTTCAGAAATGTATTCAGCTACTAGTGGAATACATTTCTGCAAAAATGAAAACAGAGCCATGGGATCATGGGAAAAATAAAAAAATTAATGTGAAAAGTCCATTTTAGGGGAAAGCTGCATTTTGCCATTATACTCAATGGCAAGCAGAATCAAAATGTCAGGGATCAGTGGTTGCTAAGGGGGAAGGCTCTTGTGTAGTGTAGTAACTACGGATTAAGACAGTGGGGTATGTTAATGAGGGGACTTATACTGAATCACAACATTCTTCTAAGTGTTATCCTGCAACTAACCATGTAGGTGCTGTAACACCATGTAGACAGGAGGAGCAACTAACATGAAAAGGGAGTGTCTCATGCTTGCTGTAAGCACATTGGAGCTCCGTTGTCCGGGTTTGTGCTTAGCTAAGCACAGCTAAGCGAGGGTGTGTGTCTGAGACTGTATACGCTTATTCCATGAACTGAGCAGCATCCTCATGCCCAGGTGAGGGCCATTTCTTGCTGTTTACACTAGCTAAAAGGGTCTGGGTGGCACGCCAGGGCTTAAACAGGAAGAATACAGAAAAAAAAGGAACTAGCAGAACAAGGGAAATGGAGTACAAATCAGCAATATGGGATTCTGCAACTCACAATGGGCCATTGAAAGCACTCAATAATACAGTTGACAGGTGGCTGCATAGCTGAAAATGGCAGGAGCTGTAAAAAAAATAAAATAAAGGGCAACAGCACAATAAAGGAGAAATGAAGCATGAATCACTAAAATGTGACTCTTGCAACTCACAATGGGCCATGCAAAGCAGACAGTAATACAGCTATCAAGTGGCTGCATAGCTGAAAATGGGAGGAGATGTAAAAAAAAGAAATAAAGGCCAACAGCACAATAAAGGAGAAATGAAGTCGAAATCACTAATATGGGACTCTTGCAACTCACAATGGACCATGCACAGCACAAAGTAATACAGCTGGCAGGTGGCTGCATAGCTGAAAATGGGAGGAGATGTAAGTAAAAAATAATTAAAAAAAGGGCAAAAGCAGAATAAAGGCAATCATGCACAAATTACCAGTAATGCCTCTAACACTCCCAGTGGCTACATCAAAGCCATGAGTAATATAGGTGGCAACTGGAGTGTATCATAGTCAGCCAATCATACAGGCAGCATCTGCAGCACAACAATATAAAGTATGGAAACACCTTACAGTCTGTTTTTTCCCACAATCTCTGCACCATTGGTGTATACATGCAGGGAAATTTTAACTGGAAAAATGTTAGGGGCTGCCATTACTTTGATCCATCAGTATGTGCTAGAGGCTGAGGACAGAGAGGAGGATAATGCTGACAATCACCACAGACCAAGGAGGAGAACAGTGTTCAGACCCAGGGTAACCAACCAGGGGCTACATGATCTGGAGATAGTGGAGCACTACAGGATGGATAGAGACATACTTCAGCAAATCAATGAGCTGTGCTGGCTTCAACTCAGAGCTAGAACCAATAGAGGGGAACCCATCCCAGTGGATACCAAGGTATGTGTAGCCTTAAGAATTCTAGCTACCATGTACTTTGCAAAGACCTACTGGGGACATCATGGGTGTCTCACAGGCATCTGCATCCAGGGTATTCCACCAGTTCCTGGATGCCATGCTACCACATGCCAGTGAGCACATTTACTTCTCCAACACCTGTGAGGAGAGGACCAGCAATATGCATCTCTTCCACCGTGTAGCAGAATACCTAGAGGTACTGGGTGCCATAGACTGCACGCACATCCACATCAAAGTACCACCCAGTGAACAGGGTAGGGTCTACATAAACTGCAAGGGCTTCCCCTCCATCAACTGCTAGGTCATGTGCAATGCCCAGGGCATTATCATGAACGTGTGCGCTGGCAGCCGTGGAATCTATCACGACTCCCACATCTGGAATTTGTCACAGCTGTACCAGGCATTTGCCAGTGGGGGCATCCTGTATGGCCATCTAGTGGGTGATGCTGGCTATGCACTGGAGCTGTAGATGATGACACCCATCTGAAATGCACATGCACAACCACACAAGAACACCATAATAAGGGACATGCATAAACCAGGATCATTGTAGAGCATGTGTTTGGGATGCTCAAGTCATGGTTCTGCTGCCTTGACATATCTGGTGGGACCTAGCAGTACTTTCTAGCCACATGTGCATATGTATACATGTTCATAGTATGTGCCATGCTGCACAATATGATCCTGTGGAAACAGCTGCAACAGGAACAGCATGGGGAAGGGCCACACAGCTCACCAATATTGCCAAGGTTCCCACAAGCACAGAGGGTCTCACAGGAGGAGGCCCCTGAGCCTGCTCCCTTAGACAGATGGAGGAGTGCCCAGTATGCTCATGCCTTGGCAAAGAGGCAATGCACGGCATGCACACTGACACTCTAGGGACCCCAGGGACTGACACCTCTCTCTGACTCACACCCACAGTAAAATGGATGACACACACATCACATTACCTGTAACTTACCATGTATAGGCAGTGCACTGTGTGCATCCAACATAGGCAGCCCTCAAGCACCATCCTCACAACTGCTGCAAGCACAAGGTAAGTCAGTCTTCTTAACAATAAATGAATGAAATAGCATGTTGTGCTAGCATATCTATGGTAATGCTGCATGTATGCAAGGGCCTACTGGGATAGCAGCATACAGCTGACAGCTTTGTGGGACACCAGGAAATGTCTGTCCAAAACTGGCCTAAACACACTATGCAATAGTACCCAAGGTGGCAAATCCCACTGCAGTATATGTGTGGGGACAACTAAGCAGGGGGTCATAGGTCACAGGCATGGATGTCAGGGTGGGCATCCCATACCAACCCCTCACACCCACACAGCAAGTCAGCTGTAGAAACCCACAGAGAAATGTCTGGTAAAGGCACACAAATGGCAGCAACGTTGAATTAACTCCCTGCAGACTCACACAGTGATAGCACAGCAGGACATGCAATTGCAGTAAGGCTATAAAGGGTAAGAAGTCTGAAATTCAAATATATGACAGTACAGTCTGACCTGGGCTTTTTACTGGTATGCCTCCAGTCCCCAAGACAGGGAACAATAGTATGGTACATGGAATCAAAATGTAAAGCAAATATCAGCATAGACTGTGCAAATGTGTACAGTTGACAGGTGTGCCCCCCGTATACCCCAAAAAATGCAGTAACATATATGTTTGCATGGAAATAGCACCATAGCCCACATTGGCAGAGCTGTACCAATACACATGAAAACATGTTGCCTGTCAACAATATGCATGGGGTCAATGAGCTATGTGTATGTGTGGTTAATACTGTCTGGATCTGGCCAGCATATTCTCCAAGCACAAGGTAAGTCAGTCTTCTTAACAATAAATGAATGGAATACCATGTTGTGCTATTCGTTGTCTTGTACTCCCCTATGTACACTGCTGCCTTTGACAGGGCCATGTGCAGATAACTGCAGTGCCAACTGTTATGCATGTCAGTGAGACCCACTGCTCTGCCACTGACATATCTGGAAGTCACAGTACTATGTAGAATATACTACACATATTAGTGACATCTTGAAAGATGTGTAGAAGAGTTGCCAAGGCTTTTGTGAATATAAGTGCTTTGTGGTACTGTTGTCCGTGGTCATTCCAAATAATCTTTTTTCTTGCTTTTGCTTTTATGAATAATGGACATGCCTGTACAGTTGAATGCACTCTATACCCACACCCATAACTCCCAAACTCTGACAGCAAGATATCTGCAAAAGGGCAGAAATAAAAGCGGAACAAAGGCACAATGATAGGCATGTGTTGTAAATATCACCCTTACATACTGAGAAAGTTGGTAGGGTGAGGGGTTTGCAGTAGCAGGAATTGTCTGAAGGTTATGTATTCTGAAACAGTAATGTCTGTATTATTTTGTAACATCACACTTCAATTATATGTAACTAACTTGCCATAAAAACACAAGTTTACGTAGAAAGGATGAAACCTATAGCCAAACACCTGGACAACCTGCAAAAAAATGTACAGGTCAGAGGTATGCACATGCAAGGATATGATATCTCAGGTTAGAAAGATACCACACAAGCAGGAGATCCACAGCCAGTATATCACCAGGTTGCTGGACTGTTTACACAGCTGTGTGTCATTACTACACAGGCTGTAGCCACACCTCACAAATGGCCTTGCTGGGCAGAAACTGACATAGCTGCCCTCATAATATTGGTCTCTGCATCATGCATGTAGTATTACTGGGGTAAAGCACTTTGATGACCTGAGGATGTCTGGCAGTAGGTAATGACACAATACATTGCAGTTTCAGACTACAGATATGTCAGAAAATGTCTGCTAAACAAAACAAGTACCCTGAGGAAAGTCCTGTGTACTCCTGAGGAGTATGGCTGTAGCACACAAAACCCTGGACTGGAGTATACCTATCTCTGGAATGGAGTCCCACCCTAACTATAGAAGTCACACTGGACATGCTCCTACACTTAGGACATGTTGGAACCCAAATCAGAATATACAACTGTATTGTGTATATATGTCCATGCATACAGACAGCTATGTACAGCTCAACTGTCCCCACACACACACATCAGACAGGATTACCCTCAGCTAGCTGTAGGTGGCCCATATGTAATATATCTGCATCTGTTGCATGAGATACACACACACACACACACACACACACACACACACACACACACACACACACACACACACACACACATATATATATGGGCAACAGATAACATATGTCAAGCATACACACACATAGATGTGGGGAACTGAGAGACACAGGGGGACACATAGTGATTCACAGACATGGATACCCTGATTGTCATACAGTGATGTCCTACTGTGGACAGTTGCATACCAGTTGTAAACAGTTGCATGTGGCAGAATAAAAGGTGAGCCCCAATGTGGTAACAGTACTGAGGTTGAGTTTATAATATCACATCACCTGCCTGTATGTGTGTGTGTGTGTGTGTGTGTGTGTGTGTGTGTGTGTGTGTGTGTGTGTGTGTGTGTGTGTGTGTGTGTGTCTCCATAGCTCCAAGTATTAGGAGACTCTTCCCACTCAGTACACTTCACATCATCCTACTTCACAAGATCAGCTGCTTTCATTCACCTTTATATATCATTGGACACCGATCACCTCTATAAGCTCTGTAGCATGTGTGATAACTGCATAACACTATAATAACAGTAACTAGATAGGTAGGGGTTCTAATCTCAATGCTGGTAACTGTGTGTGTGTGTGTGTGTGTGTGTGTGTGTGTGTGTGTGTGTGTGTGTGTGTGTGTGTGTGTGTGTGTGTGTGTGTGTGTGTGTGTGTGTGTGTGTGTGTGTGTGTGTGTGTGTGTCTGTCTGTAAGAAGAAGAAGTGTTTGAGAAGTCCCCCACCCACTGCCCTACTTCATCACTTCTGTTGATGTCATTCCCCTTATTGTTACCTTTGGCCAGGTATTCACCCAGTAAGCTCTGTAGCATGTGTGATACCTGCAAAACACTATAGTACAAATCACTAGCTAGATAGGGGTTCTAATCTCAGAACTGGAGAAGGAGTGTGTATGTGTGTGTGTGTGTGTGTGTGTGTGTGTGTGTGTGTGTGTGTGTGTGTGTGTATGTTTGTAAGAAGAAGCATTTTGATAAGTCTCCCACCCACTGCCCTACTTTATCACTCCTGCTGATGTCATTCCCCTTATTGGCACCTTTCTCCAATTGTCATTCCATTAAACTCTGTAGCGCATGCAATAATTGCATAACACAATAGTACAACTCACTACCTAGACAGGAGTTCTAATCTCAGATCTGGCAAATGAATGTGTTTGTAAAAAGAAGTATTTTGATAAGTCACCCACCCACTGCCCTAATTCATCACTCCTGCTGATGTCATTCCTCTTACTGGCACCTTTGGCCAATTGTCAGCCCAGCAAGCTCTGTAGTGTGTGTGATAACTCCATAATTTAATAGTACAAATCACTAGCTAGACAGGAGCTCTATCTCAGAACTGGTGAAGGAGTGTGTGTGTATGTTTGTAAGAAGAAGCATTTTGATAAATCTCCCACCTACTGCCCTACTTTATCACCCTTGCTTATGTCATTCCTCTTATTGGTATATTTGGCCAATTGTTAGTCCAGTAAGCTCTGTAGCATGTGTAATAATGGTGTAACATAATAGTATAAATCTCTACCTAGACATGGGATCTAATCTCAGATCTGGCAAATGAGTGTGTGTGTGTATGTTTGTAGGAATAAGTATTTTGATAAGTCTCCCACCCACTGCCCTACTTCATTATTCCTGCTGATGTCATTCCCCTTATTGGCACCTTTGGCCAGGTGTTTGCCTAGTAAGCTATGTAGCATGTGTGATAACTATGTAACACAATAGTACAAATCACTACCTAGACAGGAGTTCTAATCTCAGTTCTGGGAAATGAGTGTGTTTGTATGAAGAAGTATTTTGATAAGTCTCCCACCCACTGCCCTACTTCATCACTCCTGCTGATGTCATTCCACTTATTGGCACCTTTGGCCAGTTGTCAGCCCAGTAAGCTCTGTAGCATGTGTGATAACTGTGTAATGTAATAGTACAAATCACTAGCTAGACAGGAGTTCTAATCTCACATCTGGCAAATGAGTGTGTGTGCATGTTTGTAAGAAGATGTATTTTGATAATTCTCCCACCACTGCCCTACTTCATCACTCCTGCTGATGTTATTCCCCTTATTGGCATGTTGGCCAGTTGTCAGCCTAGTAAACTCTGTAGCATGTGTGGTAACTGTGTAATGCAATGGTACAAAGCCCTAGCTAGGCAGGGGTTCTAATCTCCAATCTGGCAACTGAGTGTGTGTGTGTGTGTGTGTGTGTGTGTGTGTGTGTGTGTGTGTGTGTGTGTGTGTGTGTGTGTGTGTGTGTGATGTTTGTAAGAAGTATTTTGCTAAGTCTCCCACCCACTGCCTACTTTATCACTCCTGCTGATGTCATTTCCCTTATTGGCACCTTTGGCTAATCCTCAGTCCAGTAAACTCTGTATTGTGTGTGATAACTGCATAACACAATAGTACATATCACTACCTGGACAGGGGGTATAATCTCAGATTTGGCAAATGAGTGTGTGTGTATGTTTGTAAGAAGAAGTATTTTGATAAGTCTCCCACCCACTGCCCTACTTCATCACTCCTGCTGATGTCATTCCGGTTATCAGCATCATTGGCCAGTTGTCAGTCCAGTAAGCTTTGTAGTGCATGCAATAACTGCATAACACAATAGTACAAATATCTAGATAGGCAGGGGTTCTACTCTCAGATCTAGCAAATGTGTTAGGTTGCTATTACATGTGTTTTTCTTACGTCTAGGAACTGCTTACTCTTAACTTCTCCACTGTCTTGAGGCACACATTAACTGATTGTTTCTACTGTGGTCTGGCAAGCTGCCTCAAGGTTTCCAGGGATCATTTCTGTTTACTCAACCTCTTTCCCTTTTGTTTACATCCTGTGTCCCATTGTTACTGTATTTTGACTACATTTCCCTTCATATTTTGCCTCCTACTTAGACTGCATCTCTCCCTCCCCTGTGATCAACTTCCTCTCTGAAGTCACTTAGTCACCCTCAATAACTGGCACCATTTTCAAACAGCCTTTTTATCATTATGAAAGGAATTTCCTCTGCTCCACAAGTAAGTGTGCATGCCACTTAAGTGTTATATGTAAAGCTGTTAGATCATTCTGTACTTTTTATTGTCTGTACATTGCTCTTCTTATACTGGGTTTTACAGGGTGCTTTAAAATATTGAGTTTTGTTATACATTTTTCGTGCTGCACAGCACTCTTCCAATGTTGGTGATATCTTCCAGGCTTAGGATACGAGTGAGCATACTACCAACATACTTTTTCCATCCAAGTTTTCCAATGCTATTTTTTTTCTGGTTGCTACTGTGCTAACTGCTTAAATAAAACTGTGCCATGTGGTCTGCCTCTTTCAGTTGCAGTTGTGAGGTTCTTTAACATCCAACTGTAACCACAATTTTTTTTGTAACCCGAGTTCCAATTTTCACAACCACTGTTTAAAGCATTACCTGTAAGTGTTGATTTTTATTTATTTATTTATTTTTTCTGGGCACTACTGTAACTGATATACTGCTTTCTATGCAAGTATTTATGGGGCTGGTCTCTATTATATCTACTTTGTTAGTTACAGCAAATGTAATTAAGAAATGTTAACTGAAGAGAATAGTGCAGTTGCTATAGAGTGCAGTATGTAAAGTGTTTTTACTTGGTATACAGTGGCCTATTTACAGCTTCATGTCTACTTAAGCTGCTTTGTTTGTAGAACTAATTTTACTTAAGTTAACTGATCTGTACTGTGTTGCTGTGTTTTTATTCTTAAACTTGTATACACTCCCTTAAAGGGCTTACAGTAACCAATGTCTGGTGTTGGCATTTTGCAAAATGATTTACTGTATATATTATGTTCTACTTCTGCTTCATTTGTGATACTTCTGCTGTACTAATTTATCTCCCTTCTCTTAGAGCCTCCTCCTTTCCTTTCTCACCCCATCTTTGTTGTTGCTTCACTCCCTCAAAGCCCCTTTTTATTAACAACCCTGTCTGCTATCCTCCCTGTCTAGTTCTGCTATTACTATGGGACACTTCTTTTGTCCTACATCCCTCCTAATACCCCTGTCCTAACATTTTTTTCCTCTTACAGCTGCTGTTCGCAATTTCCCAGTGAGCACACCTGACTAACCCTGCTTAACCAGATCTTCCATCCTTTGACAGCATCTTTGTGGCATAAAATACAAGCATTCTTCTCATCTGCAGGAAACTATTAGTGTCATTAATCTTCCTGCTGTACAAGGAAAGTTTCTGTAGTGAAACACTTTAGTGCTTATTTGACTGGTGGCATGCTGACTAACTCAATCAAATAGTGTTGAAATCCCCTATCCATTCCCCTGAGCCTTCTTCCTCCATTCTTCTCTCTTTTTAGCAACTGCTAATATCAAGAGCTGCAAAACTATACAAAACTAATAATGCAGCATTTGTTAGGTTGCTATTACATGTGTTTTTCTTACCTCTAAGGACTGCCTACTCTTAACTTCTCAACTGTCTTGAGGCACACATTAACTGATTGTTTCTACTGTGGTCTGGCAAGCTGTCTCTGTTTTTCTGCTGCTCTCTTCACCCCTGCTCCTTCCCTACCCCACCCCCTACACCCAATTCCCAGCTCCACATCAATTATACTTTCCATAAGCTCTTTTCCTGTCTAACCACAAATCAATCACCCAGACCACACCCACACACCCACCTATACCCATTCTTTCCCTTCCTGAATCTTCCTCATTCTTCTCCTAAAAACTATTACCCCACCCCTTTTCCTAACATGTATATACATCAAAAAACTGTACTCACCCACACACTAATACCTATAGTTTCTCTGACATCTCACCCTCTTTATTCAACTTCCATACTTGGCACCTTACAAAAATTAGATCCTTTTTCATCATAATCAAACTAAAATTAATTTCTAACCCCCACCATAGGCCTCTTTTCATTACTCAACACCCCTCCATAATTACATGTCACTACCAGGCCCTCTCTCTGTGTGGTGACATTTACCCCAACCCTGGATCAGTCAACCATTCTGCCCAAAACCTTTCTTCTAATGCCAAGAACCTCTGCTTCACTCCAATTAACGTACGTAGTATCTGTAACAAAACCAACAAATTCCATGCCTGGCTCTCTCACTACTCCCCAGATATTGTAGCACTCACAGAGACTTGGCTAAAACCGCATATTGCTTACACTGAAATAATCCCTCCAGGATATAATATGCATAGAAATGACCGGCTACATAAAAAGGTGGAGGTGTCGCATTGATCTACCATGACATTTTAGCTGTTACACCATATGATAAACCTATACCAGCATTTGGAAATATGGAATTATTACTAGTTAACCTTCACATCAACAACAGAAAACAATTATGTATTGCTGTACTCTATATTCCCCCACGTCAAAACATATCTACTCTGGAAGATCTACTATCCTGGAGCAACCTCAATATATCAAATGAAATCATCATTCTTGGCGACACAAATATAAACTGGCAAACTCTCATCTCTGACTCCCCAGTAAATAGTATTTTGCACAGGTTTACTCAACTCATCTCTAACCTCACTTGTAAAAAACAAACAGAATCAATCCTAGACTGGATACTCATCTCACACCCTCAAAAATTCACCAAGGCAGGGACCCTACCCAATACCTTCAGTGACCATCTTCCTGCCTATACTCATAGAACTCAACTTGAGATAGAAAAACTGCATTGTCTAAGAACAACTAGGAATCTTACACATTTCAATGAACAACTATTATTACAGTCTCTAAAAACCCATAACTGGTCCCCTACCAAATTTCTTCCACTGGATGAAGCAGTCAACTACTTCAGTAAAGTCTTTTTAGATATTCTAGACAGTCTTGCCCCCACACATACCAAAAGAGTAAAGCCTAACCATGCCACATGGATAACTAACCAAACTAAACAGTTACTTACCTCCAGGGATAAAGCCTGGAAAGAATGGCATAGAAATAGAACCCCACAACTTGAACTCAGATATAAACAACTCTGTAGCAATGCCAAAAAGCAAGTAATTGATGATAAAAAAGCTATTTCTCCACTAAACTCCCTACCCAACAAAATATCCCCAAATTGTTCTGGAACTATGTTTCCTCTCTCCTAAATCCTGGTACTCAACACAAACCGTCCTCATCACCTGACAAAGACCCTCAAGAAATTGCCCAAGCCTTCAATTTTCATTTTATTGATATTATCCGACACTTGTTAATGATTTATCTCTACAAACTAAGAAAAGTACAATCTGCAACATAAATGACAATACACTAACCATTTCCCCCATATCAATTACAATTCCAACAAAAACCCATCCACCCCTCTATTTACATTACAACCAGTACCCACCTCTCTAGTTCATAAACTGCTCTCAAAACTAAAACCATGCTCCCCCTCTTCTGATGGCCTTCCAGCTGAATACCTTAAACTTGCAGCAGATTCTATAGCTCTTGCAATTAGCATTCTCATTAAGTGATCAAACTCTGAATCATATGTCCCCCAACTGTGGAAAATCTCAATTATGACTCCCCTTCAAAAAGACGGTAACACCAGTGATCTATCTAACTACCGACCCATTTCCATACTTTCACCTCTATCTAAAATTTTAGAAAAGTGTATTAATTCTCAATTGCTAAAACATCTCACAGACAATAACCTACTCGCACCCACCAACATGGTTTTTGTCTAGCACACAGCACAACAACAGCCTTACTGTCATTTACCAACACTATATACAAAGCTTTTGATGCAGGCCTACTAACATCAGTGATCCTACTAGATCTATCAAAAGCTTTTGATACAGTGTCCCACTCAAAACTACTTTTACAACTTGAGACCGTAAACTGCTCCTCACACATGCTATTCTGGTTCCATAACTATCTACACAACAGAAAATCTGTTAGATGGCAAAGTAAGCAATCTGATTACCTACTCAGCAACACAGGCATTCCCCAAGGGTCTGCTCTTAGGCCCTTGCTTTTTAACATTTATTAATAATCTCCATAAAGCATCCATGCAAAGTACACTCATTCAATACACGGACAATTCGACAATAATTACATCCTCTAACAACATCTCAGATCTCCTAAAGTTAACACAAAATGCAGTTACTTCCATCGAATCCTGGCTTAATGAAGCTCAACTGCTACTTAATCCCAAAAAATCAAAACGTTTACTCTTCACAACCAAACCTCTAACTCTAGACTTTAAAATATTGTCTCAAAACAATACAGAAATTGAAATTGTAAAAACAGCCAAACTACTAGGCATCACAACTGATGACAAACTATCTTTTGAGACTCATATACTCAACTCAATCAAAAAGACCCATTTTAAGCTTGGGAAACTATGTAGGCATAAACTCTATTTGGACAAGTCTACCAAGTTGAAACTAGCTAATAGTCTACTTCTACCCTCCCTTCTCTTCTCTATGGTTGCCCCATTTTCACTAACCTACACACATCTCTCCTGATCAACTTATCCACACCCCCACCAGGGGCAGCAATATCCTAGACCTGCTCATTACCAACATGGGTGACTGGTGTCCCACACCAGAAGTCAATTCCTCATTGGTCAGATCCGCCCACAAGCAAATCACCCAAGACATCCACATCTGCCCCCATCCCCCATTAGGGAAATCACAGTAAAAAATGTATCCAAAGCCAACTTCACGCTTCTTAAGACAGAAGTGGCAAACTTCATGACATCGATGTAGATGGGCAATAGAGGTACGACTGTTGAATCCTACACAAATGCACTTTGTAAGCACTTACACAAGTGCATGGATCATGCTATCCCTAACAGAACCAAGATGCTATCCTCCAAAAAAGAAGCCGATCTGGTGGTCCCCTGCCATAAACAAACTCGACAACAGAAGAAAGAAACTGTTGCAAAAAAAAAGTAAAATCCCATGACTGGAGGAACTCCCTGGTCAGCCTCAGTAAGAAGCTGAGATCCTTCATAAAATCCTCCAAAGCTAGTTATGAAAACAAAATTGCCACTGATTCTAAAGACGACCACAAATAAATTCTATAGCTATGTCAAGAATCTCAATGGCAACACTCAGATCTGCTCTGAGTTACAGCACAATGGCACTAAATATACAGAACCAACTGATATTGCCAACATCTTGGCAGATAGTTTCAGTGCTAACTTTACCCCTCTCTCACCCCTTAACGGGCCCATCTCTATACCAGAAGAATGCAAAGTTCCTGTAATCACAGCTGCACAGGTAAAATATACACTATCCAAAGCCAAGAACACAGCATCCATGGGACCTGACAACATCCCAGGCTGCATTCTACATGAGTTACGTAATGAACTGGCACCCCACCTAAGTACCATGTTCAATCATAACCTCACCTCAGGCTTTGTGCCCACTGAATGGTGTACAGTGACGGTTATCCCACACCACAAAGGGGGAGCCACCACGGACCCTGGGAACTACTGCCCCATTATCCTGACAAGCCTGGTCTGCAAGGCCATAAAATGTATCATCATGGAACTTATAAACAAAGACAATGGTAATCTCCAAACTCTGGACTCCACCCAGTTTGGATTTGTAAAAGGCAGATCATGTCTCCTAATCCTGATAGACTTCTTTGAAGCAGTCACCAGAGCTGTAGACGAGGGTAAGGTGGTTCACACAGCCTATCTAGATCTCACCAAGGCTTTTGACACCATCCCCCACTCTGGAATTATAGATAAACTCATTAAACTAGGTATAAATCCCTCTATCATAAGATGGGTTGCCAACTAGCTCACTGACAGAACCTACACTGTAAAAGTAGCAGACTCCAAATCCGACTTCAGACCAGTGACAAGTGGAGTACCACAGGGTTCAGTCCTGGGTCCCCTCCTGTTTGGTATCTACTTTTCTGAAGTACAGAAGGTCTTTGGCTAACAAAGTTCACAGATGACTGCAAACTAGGAGCCATAATTGAAACTCCTAATGATATGGACATCCTACAAAAGGGCCTCACTGAGACAGATGCCTGGTGTCAAAGCCATGGCCTCAAGCTTAATGCCAAAAAGTGTGTTGTCATCCCCTTTGGTAAAAACTCTGTACCTATGAACTACCATATAAGCTGTAGTCTACTTAACACAGAAAGTATGATAAGAGATCTTGGGACACAGGTGGACAGTAGTCTCTCCTTTGATAATCACATCACCACAGTAGTCAGGAAATCCTTCTATGTGGCACACCTCATCACAAAAGGTTTCTCATCCAGGAAGAAAGAGGTCATTGTTCCCCTCCACTTATCACTCATTAGACCCATTATAGAGTACAACGCCCCTTTTGGTATGTACCTCGCAAGACATCTACAGCAACTGGAACGGCCACAGAAATACCTCACAAAGAGGATTACCAGCCTCAAAAAGATGCCCTATGCAGACCGTCTCAAAAAACTCCAACTTTACAACATTGCATATTGCCTACTCAGAGGCGATCTCTGCCTAACATACAAAGCTATGTCAAACCCAGAGCTGTTGGACATGCTTCACTTAAAGAAATCCCAATCCCTCTGAGCTACATGCCCTAGGGACCTAAATCTTGTCACCACAATAAACAGAACATGCTTGAGGGATAGATTCCTGTCCCAGAGACTTCCCATACTCTGGAACAAACTACCTATCTATACCAAGCAAAGATCCTCATTAGCAATCTTCATGAAAAATCTTGATGATTTGGATCGGAAATAGGAAATTCACTCTGGGGATCATGTCTCTGGCTCTGCTTGACAGGGGCACAGGAAAATAATTTTCTTGGGTGGTGAAAGCCAGGGTACATTTTTGGCTAGGCTTATATAGGCCCTAGCCTAGTACCTACCTATGAACCTATGAAACTGCAGTCATACTACTATAAAATAGCCAAGTTTGTCTCCAGAATGCCAGTTTGCACACATCATTTCCTGGCCATTAAATCTATAAACTGGTAAACTGGTTTGAGTTTCCTCATTACCTTCATTACTCCCAACTTACACTCACCCGCAAACTAATAAATAATCCAAACTTCTGCCCATCCCTTCAATCTATAATACAAACACACACACCTACTCAGCATTTTAGGTCCTCTAACAAGCAACTCTTAACCATAACTAAACTCAACAAAAGAGCTGGACAATGTCTCTGTTCTCATGCCATTGCCAAACTTTGGAATGCGCTCCTTCTCTCTTTTACTCAACTAGACTCTTTAAAAACATTTTAATTTGCACTAAAAGAACACTATCTCAATAACATTGTCTGTTCTTATAGTCATATAATTAAACCACCTTAAATGTTTTGGCCACTATACACTGTAAATACTTTTACTAACTTACTATAGTTGCAATTTACACCATCTGTCTTCGTATCCAATCTCTCTTGCATTCTTTATTTCTGTGGCTAAATAAACAGAATTGATTAAACAGTATTCTTACTTATGAGAATATATGGCAGGGGTTGGGAGGGTGGCCTAATGGTTAAGATGTTTGCCTTACAAACACAAGGTACAGGGTTTGAATCTCACAGGGGATAATTGGCTAGGCTTAAATGGCTCGCAAGGGCAGTTAGCCTAGTACTAATCTATGAACCTATGAACCTAATATAAACAAAATTACTAAAAATCTAACACACTGGGTTTATTTTCTTGTATTGTATACCTCTATAATATGTATTTGTCTTGTATATCTACCTTCAATTTGTATTGTGTAAAAAATTTCTTGACTTTCAAAGTTAAGCTGATGTTATGTAAAACTTTATGTGATTGTATGGAGCTGTTCTCCGCGGGCCTCCACTGAAGATGGGTCATTGGCCCAGTGGACTTTCCCGGTTAACAAATGTCAATAAATAAATAATAAATAATAAATAATGTGTGTGTGTGTGTGTGTGTGTGTGTGTGTGTGTGTGTGTGGGTGTATAAGTGTGTGTGTAAGTATGTATGTTTGTAAGAAGTACTTTAATAAGTTAAACCACCCACTGGCCTACTTTATCAGCCATGCCGATGTCACTGCCCTTATAGATTCATAGGTGTGTACTAGGTTAATGGTCCTGGAGCCATTGCAAGCTTAGCCCATAGAAGTGCCCTGATGTACCACTCAGTGTTAGTTTCCAGTGCCCCCATCAAGTAGACCCACTGAAGTGATCCCTATTGTCAACTTTTATTATCCATCCATTCATCAAGATCTCTCTGGAACAGGGTCATTTAGGTGCTTTGCTTGACATGTATGGGAAGTCTATGCCAGAGCATGTGCAGTCTTTGGGTGAGGAACCTGTCCCTCCAGCATGTTGTGTTGATTGTGGTAATGAGATTGAGGTTCCTGTAGTGCGTGGTGCAGAGAGATTGGGATGTCTTTAGATGTAGCTTTTGTAAAAGAGCTGGGTCAGACAAGGCTTTGCAAGTCAAGCAGAGATTGCCTCTAAGTAGGTGATATGAGACAGAGAATAGCTGGAGTCTTTTGAGTCTGTCTGTGTAGGACATGTGGTTAATGTCTAGGATCCTCATTGTGAAGTACTTCTGTGGCCTCTCCAGCTGTTGCAGATGTCTAGTGAGGTACATGCCAGATAGGCCATTATACTTGATGATTGGTCTAATGAAGGAAGAGTACACAGAGACTCTGACCTCTTTTTTCCTGGATGCAAACCCTTGGTAATGAGATGTGCCACATAGAAGGATTTCCTGACCACAGTGGCAATGGGGTGGTTAAAGGGCAGGTTGCTGTCAACCTGTGTCCACAGATCTCTTATAACACCTACAGTGTTCAGTGAGCTCCCATCAATGTGGTACTTAGTGGAAACTGAGATTTTACCAAAGGGGCTGATGATGCATTTTGTGGTGTTAAGCTTCAGGCCGATGTCTGCATCACTTGTGGAGTTAATGATGCGTCCAAGCTTACAGTTGTCTGTAAACTTGGTCAGCCAGAGTTCCTTTGTGTTGGCCTGGACTCCTGAGAACTAGATGCTGAACAGGAGAGTGCCCAGGACTGATCCATGTGGGACTCCACTTGTGACTGGCTGGCAGTCTGACTTGGAGCTCGCTACTTTCACACTGTGTGTTCTTATCTGTCAGCCAATTTGCAACCCCCTAGTGATATAGGGGTTGATGCCTAGTCAAAGAAGTCAACCAGGTTGAGCAGGCATGATCTCCCCTTCTACAAAGCCAAACTGTGTGGGGTCCAGAGTTAGGAGATCACCTATATGTTTGTCAGTCATGTCCCTGATGATGCACTTCATAGCTGTACATATCAGACTCGTCAGGCTATTGGACTGATAATTCCCAGGGTCTGTAGTTGCCACACCTTTATGGAGAGGGATGACTAGCAGCTCACCATTTGGGAGGGACAAAGCCTGAGGTGAAGCTGTGACTGAACAGGGCACACTGATGTAATGCCAGGTATCTTTGTAGTTCATGTAGAACACAGCCAGGGATAATTTGGAGTCCCATGGAAGCTGTATTCTTGCCTGTGGGCAATGCAGGTGTAATGTGGGTGGCAGTAATCCTGGGTGCCTGGCATTCTTCTGGCATTCTGATTGTTCCCCTAGGAGGGAGAGAGGGGTAAAGCTGGCACTGTATGTGTTGGCAAGAATGTTGGCAGTATCTGTTGTTTCAGTATAGGAGGTAGCATTGTGCAGTAACTCAGAGCACTTCTGGGTATTGGCGTGAAGTTTCTTGATATAACTATCAAAGGATTTGTGATTGTTGTCAGTATCTGCTGTAATTCTGCCATCACAGGTGGCTTTAGATGATTTCATAAGGGATCTCAAGATGTTACTGAGTCTAATAAGAGAGTTTTACCACTCTTGGGACTCCACCTTTTTCTGCAACAGTTTCTTCCTTCTGTTCTACAGGTCATTAATGGCAGGGGACCACCTGATTGGCCTCCAGTGTTTGCAGGATAGTGTCATGGCTCTGTTGGGTATGGCTAGTTCCATGCATTGATGTACGTTTGTACAGTGCATGTGTGTATGATTCAGCAGTCCTGCAGGTATTTTCCATTTGCATGGGTGCTGTGAAGTTAGCCACCTCTGTTCTTATGAATCCAAAGTCAGCTTTGGAGAAGTTTTTCAAGGTGGTTACCTTTGTAGGGGGTGTGGGTGAGATGTGCATTTCCATGGCGATTACTCTATGTTGGATCTGACCAGGTAGTGACTGAGTTCTGTTGTCAAGCAACGGTTCCATATGTTAGTAATCAACACAGGTCAAGGATGTTGCTTCCTTTACTGGGTATCAGAATGAGCAGGTCCAGGGCACTGGAACTGATGAATTCCAGGAAGCGCTGGGCCAGTGTATTGCTACTTGAGTATCTTTCCCAGTTGATAGAGGGGTAGTTGAACTCTCCTAGTATGAGAGTGTTAGGTTGGACCTTCATAGATTCCAGGGTGTTGAAGACTGTGGATTGAAGTCTAGGGACATGGATGTGGACCTATAGCAAGCTATGACCTGGATTGCACTATTACCCAGTGTCAGTTGTACCTGAAGTATCTCAGACGCATTATGCTGGGATACTACTCTGAATGTGTATATATCCATTATTAATATGGAGACACCACCGCCTTTGGAGCTGTGGTCCATGTTTTGAGGCTGACAAGTGTGGAATGAGTTATAGGCTGGTAGTGCAGGGGTGCTGTCTGCTGCTGTAAACCAGGTCACTGTTACAGCACAGATGTCAATGTTCTCCATTTTGTGGAGTGCTTTGAGTGGCTGCATCTTGAGATGAGATGTCTACTGTTGAGCAGCATGACCCTCAGATTCCATATATGTATAGCTATTACGGTGGTAATTTGATTTGGAACACTGCCTAAAAAGGCATTATAGGGGTGGCAAGATATTTAGCCAGTACCTGGAAACCCAGTGGTGACAGATGCAGGCCATCTCTGGCAAGCCATCACAGTCTGTCAATCATGTCATCTAAAGCAGACAGATACTGGAAACCATGAGACTGACACCAGACACTTAAGCCAATTATTGAAGTCAATCATTTGTTGTTTGTACTGCGGTATCATTCTGGGTGACAGTAGTATACTGCTCAGGTCTACTGTCATACATACCTGGCCCACATAATCTGAGAGCTACACGTCTCTTTTCATATAGTCCATGGAGGTGCTTCACAGGTCATTAACACACACATGGACAATGACAGAGAGATGCTTTTAGTTGTTGTGGAGTGACTGAACTGGATGTGTTATGTGTTGGATTCTGACACCTGATAGACAGCTTACTGTTACCTCCTCCATGTTCAACCTAGTAAGTGGGACATCTGTGTGCCTCACTACTGAGCCATCTATGATTACTGTATCAGGCAAGGTGGTTAGTCTTTGGGGCTTAGGTTGAGGGGCACACTCTGCAGGTGTGATGCTGTGTTGTGGTGGTCAAGTGGGTGTCTTCTTGGTACTCTCCACTGTTTGGGTAAATGTCTATTGAGTGGCTCTGTGAAGGTGTGTGTGTGGTTATTGTTTATATGTCAGAGCTGTGATAGTGGGTGTTCTGGAGAGGTATGTGTTCCACATGGTGTGTTGTGGGTGTTGACCCTTCTCATCTTGACCAGCTAGCCCAGTGTTCGCTGGAGTGTGCATATCTTCCAATTTGGTGATATAGTGGTATCTCTAACAAGTTTGAGTGCTGAGAATTTAGAGGAGTGGGTTGTCTGTGTACATTAGGCAGCTGCAACAGTGCCTCAGAATGCCCAAGTGCACTAGGTTAATGGACAAAAGCACAGAGAACTGCACTTTAATCATGCAAGGAGAGGTGGTCATAACTACTAAGTACTGGAACTAATTCCATGATAAACGACTTCTGCAGATGGCTCTCAGGTGTGCTAGAATAATTGATAAAAAAAACTGTTGAAGTGCAAAGGTATTAGGCTATTTGAAGTGCAGGAGAGAAAGAACTAGCAAGTTCTAAGGGAAAAACTGAAGGCAGACTTTCTGGCACCTGTAACAGTTTATCTCAGCTATGCAGTTATCAGCAACTTTGGCTAGCTGTTAGCACAGTAAGCCTGTAGCATGTGGGATAACTGTGTAACACTATAGTACAAATAACTAGACAGGCAGGGGTTCTAATCTCAATACTGGCAAATGTGTGTGTGTGTGTGTGTGTGTGTGTGTGTGTGTGTGTGTGTGTGTGTGTGTGTGTGTGTGTGTGTGTGTGTGTGTGAATCTTACACTGTGTGGGTTATACCATTTTGAGTTGTGTACCAACCTGTAAACTTCCCACCACCCTATGTACTAGGCCTACTGATGTCATACACCTTAGAAGTCCCTTGGGAGTAGGTGAGATCATATAAGCTCCATGGCACATCTGATAACTGCGTAACACTATAGTAGCAATAACTAGATAGGTAGGAGTTCTAATCTCAATACTGGCAACTGTTTGTGTGTTTGTCTGAGAATCATATAGAAGGTGGGTTATACCATTTTGAGTTGTGTACTACCCTATAAACTTCCCATCACCCTACTTTACTAGGCCTGCTATCATTCACCTCAAAAGAACCTCAGGACTAGGAGAATTCATGTAAGCTCCATGGTGCATCTAATAGAGTAACATTCTAGTAGCAATAACTAGGTAGGTAGGGGTTCTAATCTCAATGCTGACAACTGTTTGTGTGAGAATTATATATAGTGTGGGTTATGCCATTTTGAGTTATGTACCACCCTGTAAACTTCCCATCACCCTACTTTACTAGGCCTGCTGATGTCATTCACCTTAGAAGTACCTTAGGAATAGGTGAAGTCATGTAACCTCAGTGGCATGTCTCATAACTGCATACCACTATAATAACCATAAGTAGGAGTTCTAACCTCAGTTCTAACAACTGTTTGTGTGTGTTTGTGTGAGAATCATATACTGCATTGGTTATACCATTTTGAGTTGTGTACCACCCTGTAAATTTCCCATCGCCCTACCTGCTGAAGTAATTCACCTTAGAAGTACCTTGGGGCTAAGTAAAATCATGTGAGCTCTGTGGCGCATCCGATTACATAACACTATAGTACAAATAACTAGATAGGTAGGGGTTCTAATCTCAATACTGGCAAGTGTGTGTGTCTTTGTGTGAAGATCATATCCTGTTTGGCTGATACCACTTTGATGTGTACCATTCATGCCTGTTTACCAATAGCATTACTTTATATAGCATGGCAATGGCATCTGCCTCACATGTAGCATTATAACCATTGTGCAAGTCATACCAGTCCTCTGTACAGATGTCTATGGAATATCCGGATGTTTGCAATCTATATGTGGACTGTGTCCCTTAACAATGCCCATGTATGTGGTATCATTGCCAAATCGGCCACAGTGAGTGTAGCGACACATGCCAGCATCTGGCATCATACCTGACTGAAACATCATGCTGATACAACATCTGCTACACTATCACTTGTCCATGCTTGTAGGGGCAATACATGACTCCACATCCTATTTCTAGTGGGTTATCTCACCATCCATGAAGGCATTCAAGAGGTAGTGTTTTATATCCCATAAATATAATCTGTGGGGCATGTCATGTGTATGTAGTAGTACAGTACATCAAGGTGGAAAAGTAGGTTTGCTAATCTGTCTATTGCCAACTGTGTTTATGTTGCTGTGTACACATCCCCTGTGTCAGTCCTTACTGTGTGTATGCAAAGGATATACAATTTTGTCTCCTTGTTCCACTTGTTGAACTCAGGAATACATACCACAAACCTGTCATACACAGCATCATGCATTCCCTCATCAACTGTGTCAGGGTTGAGTGTATGGGAAAGAGATGGCAGGGCCAACAGGTGTTAACAGGTGAATCTTTTGCAGTTAATGTAATGGCTACACTTGTGAGGGACCTGCTAACAGTACTGGAGTAACCTATTCTGTATGTATGAGTTCTGGTACTACACAACACTGAGGTGACATATCTGAAGGTTACCTGTCTGTGACAAGGAGTATGTATGCAAGGTCACACTGTCTGACAACAGTGTCCGTCCCACACTGTTGATGCATACACACCTGGTACATGTACATATAAAGCTGTACCTTGCCTATGACACAGTCGGTGTGTTCCCACTCTGCCATACTTCCTCTTGGGAATGTCTGCAGAGCCACAGCCTGCAGACACACAGACACCTGGAACACACAGAATACAGCATGTCAGACTACATTCCATCAGTGGTACTAACAGCAATAATGCATCCTGGCTAATAAGGTACATTCACCTGTATGTGTACCCATAACAAATGCAAACAGACAGCACATAACATAGTATTACATAGCTACACTGTACTATATCACCCATATTAGCATGTCCCTGCATCAATGGTATGGATCATCATATGGACAGGTTGTGTTGTGGGTTTGCCAGAGGCCTAGGCTGGGCCATATGGATGACATCATGTGTGTGCGTTTGGAGGGGTAGCCAATAGATGGGCTGTGCAGAGGTGCTATGTGTGTCTGGAGGTGACCTGCCTGTGATACAGATGTGTGTGTATGTATGCATACAGTCATGCCATGTGGCTGCCCTACACAGGGGTACATTGGACAGCTGTGGACTGAACATGGCAGGGTGTCCAGTTCACTGTGTCTGAGCACAGACTCAGGAACTTGTCCTGCTAGGGGTATCACTGGCCCCACCAGGACCAAGACCAGATGCAGTACTGCTTCCTGATGGTGACTGCTGTCTGCTGGACCCATGCCCCTGATGGAACCAGACAGAACCATGTGCCCATGGCTTGCTCCAGTGTGTAGTGTTGGTGTCACTGCCACTATGGGAGTGTGAAGGTGCATGGCCCCATAGACTCTGAGCTGTTGGTGCTGACTTACATCCATGGGGCCGATGCCCATCTCCCACCACATGCTGTAGCACAGACATGTCAAGGTCGAGGATTGCCAAGGTCTCACCCCACCGTCAATTCATGACCTCAGTATTTTGACATGTGGCCTCAACAAGGTCATGTATGTCACCATGTAAATCAGGAAGAGTTGCATCCATCACCCTGAGTATTTGTCTGATGTGGTGTTCACTACGTGCCTGTGCATCCATGACAGCCCAAAACATGTGTCTGGTGACTGCTGCTGTTTGACTCACCTGCACTCTTGCTATGGCCAGTGTCTACACTCACACCTCCCATAGTTACCACACTAGCCTGTTCAATGCCACTACCTGTCAACTGCCCATCTGTGGCCACTGGTGATGGGGTATGTGTGGGGATTGTCACTCTGTGCGGGATGGTGTGGACAAGAGTGGGATGCCAACCAATGGCACAGATTCAGCCCCTGACAACCCCACTTGTACCTCACTATTTCTATCATCATTGTCAGAGTCTGCAGAGATAATGACATCAGTTTCCAAGCAGGAGGGTCCTCGGACCCCATCACCACCTGTGAGAGGAAGACAACATATGTATATGGATGGTACGCACACATGCACACACACACACACACACACACACACACACACACACACACACACACACACACACACTTACAGGTGAGGTGGCACAGATCTGTTACACAGATAACACATTACCCAAATGGTGACATGAATGACAAAGGGTCCTCAACATCATGCATTGCAGCCAGTTTTACTACACGTAACGAATAATATAGAGCTCTGGGATACATGATTAGTAGGTGATGGTCCTTCCCAGCACAGACTGCACTCATGTACACATCATTACTGTTCACCTGTATAGCACAGTGGCAAGTACTACAGAATATACCTCACAACTGTACAGATCCTCGCAGGATATGTAGTTGTCTGGCTCATATGTTAGCTCTGTTTCTCCTAACCCCTGTGTTTCTATGATACATAAAGTTTCTATGATACATAACTGGGGTGATCTGAGGAATGACATTACTGATTAATGACATACATTTGAGTGTCAGACCTCCAAACCAGCAGTAAATGAAGGGTGACATAATTCCTGTTACACCAACAACCTTCTAAGCTTACAGTGGATATGATAAGTGTACACAACCCTGTTAACATGCCATGTTCTAGTAATATATGAGATGAGACCAGAATAATGCATTCAAATATGTTACCCACCTTTCATGTGACATATGACCTGTGCAATCTAATCAATAAACAAACATGTTACGTGTAAAATATAATGACTGAAATATGTACAATATGGTGGTTGCATAAGTGTGCACACCCTTAAAATGATACTTTGTTGAAGCACCCTGTAAGTGACTTATAGCATTCACTCTTCTTGTGAACTTGTCTAGCAGCATGGCACATCTTGACCTGGCATTATTTGGACACTCTTCCACGCAAAGGTCACCCAACTCTGTCAGATTGCAAGGGCAGCTTATGTGCGCAGCCCTCATCAGGTTACACTGGGTTTTTTCTATCTGTTGTAGGTCTAGGCTCTGGCTGGGCCAATCCATAATCATGAGTGTGTTCAGGTGGAACCTTTCTTAGGTAGCTTCGGATGTATGCTTTGGGTCTTTGTCATGTTGACGGCTGACACCCCTCCCCATCCTCAGCGTTCTTGCTGATGCCTGATAGATTTGAGCAAGACGTGGGTGTTATTTAGAACTGTTCAGAATTCCCACCACCATGACTACAGGCCCAGTTCTGGCTTTGAAACAGCATCCCCGCAACAGGCCACTACCAGCAGAATGAGTCACCATGGGGATGTTGGTCATCAGGTTAAGAGGGGTGTTGCTTGTGCACCGCATGTACCTTTTGTTATTGTGGCTGTGAAGTCAATCCATAGTCTCATTACACCATAACACATTTTCACACATGCCTTTGGGAGACTTGATGTGCTGTATTGCAAATTGCATCCACCCTTGGATGTTTTTTGGTGTGAGGAAATGCTTCCATCTGCTGACCATACCCCATAGGCCAGATGTATACAGAATACGGGAGAGTGTTCTCACATGTAGTACACAACACCAGTACTTGCAAGAGATTCCTGCAACTCCCTCAGTGTTGCTGTATGTCTCCTGGCAGCCTCCCTGACCAGGTGTTGACATGTCTTGTCATCATTTTTGAAGGAAAGTCAGGTTCTTTTCAACAGCACTGTTGTCCCATATTCAGTCCACCTTTTGACAGCTGTCTCCACTGTGTTCCATGTTGTATGCAATGCTGTGGTAATGTTGTTATACCCTACTCTTGACTGATACCTTTCAAATACAAGATCCCATTGTTGCTTTGTAAGCTGTCTACAAGCCATGGCTGTTTCTGTTGCAGGCAACTGAGCAAATGTCACGAATATCGTACTTGGACAGCAGACTGTTATTTGGTGTTAGTGCCTTTACTTGATGGCAGGTATGAACCCAAGCAGACTGAATGCTGTCAGTAAATCACAAGCTGCTGCAATAAAATATTATTTGAAGGGTGTGCACACATATGCATCCAGCGTATGTAAGGTTTGTATACTACCTATTTGGTGTCCAACAGATTGGTTTTACAAGTAAATTGTTCATGTCATAGGTCACATTACAGGTTGGAGAAGCTGTGGACTGACATACTGTGGTCTCAATTTGTATATATATCACAAACACCTGGCATCTTAACAAGGGTGTTATATTATTTATATCCACTGTATGAGAGTAATGTTTCATTCATGTCCCAACCTTAGGCCATTTGTCCCCCCATTTTGTTGGTCTCTGTCCAGAAGTCTTGCACTGACAGGTTGTGAGGTATGCTAGAGGGATGTTATATTTTCTTCAGATAGTCCGCTGTAGTGATCACTGTGCTGCAATGCAATTAACCCCACCATATGTGAATATGCACATAAAGCAATATGGCTATGAGTGACAATTTTGTGCATAGTACATTGCATGGCCTTCACATGCCTTTGGGGTATTGGCAAAGTACAACAGAACAATTCCATACTCACCAGCTTCAGGCTGTCGTCGCACATGCAGACTGGTAGTTGTGGGAGAGAAGTATTGTCAGCAGACTCATATGTGGCATTGGTACAGGATGGATGTAGCATGTCTGCACATTTACAGTACAACCCCAAATACTACACAATTTGCTGTCCTTCACCATAGATATGCACTTCTGTGCATTACTAAACCCCATCCACAACTGCAATCTGACCTGACACATGCATGTAGGTACTCTACAAATACAAGTATGTTTTCTACACTAGTCTATTAATCTCTGCTGGGGCTTTACCTGCACACTCCTTGTCCATTGTCTAGGTGCCACCCACCTCCAACATGTGGGGGGCCTGTACCCTGATGTTGTACTGGAATGGGTGCCACAAGGAGCTCCTTGGTGGGTGTCAGTGGGGGCTGCATGCCTGGGCCCCCACCTGAGGCTGTGCAATCCCTGGCCACTGCAGCAGCCCTTTGCCGGGGATGGTGTATGAGGTCATTTGCATGATGCAGGACCTGCTCATATATACGTGCGTGCAGGCCGACATCATTTACCCTGTGGACAAGGTCGTCCCACAGGCTGGTCCTCTCCCACTGATGCTGCTGGCTCCAGCCAAACATTAGGGCATGGTTCTGTAGTATGGCTTCTATGATTATATTTGTCTCAGCCGCTGCGAAAGTCGACCTTTGCTGATGTGACATTGCACCTGGAAGACATAAAAAGGGAACTACATCACACAGCTTCATACATTTGGCAACAGTACGTACAGAACCTGCACAGCTACATTGAATACCAGTAGCCACCACTCACAACCACAACATACCCCTGTAATCTATCAGTACTGTATCTGATTGCACTGCACTCCTGGTCATCATGTGTCATATTCCCCCCAATTATGGCCAGTTTTTTTGCATAATCCTCTATTCCTCATTCATGTCTGTGTAGAGGGATGACATTGGCCATCTTCCATGTGGATGGGGTGTGGATGGTGTCAAGGCTTGGTGTGACTACAGTGTGTAATGGAGCTGGGAGTACATGCCTGAGTTCATGTAGGATGTGGACAGGGATGTTATCAGGTCTCATGGATACTTACATTTGTTGCCTTTCAGTAGGCAATATGTACCTGCTCACTGGTGATGAGGGGAGGGGTGTGGGTGCTGTGTATATCCACCTATAGTGATGCTGAGCCGGGGGGGATGTTTACCCTAAACCTATCTGCAGCAGGTTGGCTACAGCTATGTTGTGTGTGTATGTGGTCTGATTGACCACCATTACAGGGTGATTTGGTTTGTTGCCTCTGAGATTGCAGACATATGTGAAGATGGCCTTGTGATTGGCCTTGGTGGATGTGTCCAATTTGTACTCATAGCTAGCCTTACAGTACTCCACCAGTGACCTTATATGCTTGATCAGACAAAGGCTGACTTGATGCCAAGTTGGTGCCAGCTCCTAATTTGCCCTGTACAGCCAATATAGGGATGGAGTGTGTGGTTTGCGTATTGCTGTGCAGAAAAAGGGATTACTCTACTTTGCTGGAGGCAGGTTTTACAAGTAAGGTATTGCTGAGTCCATACAGCTATGTTGGTGTCCATATACCTGTTTGTAGTAGGCATGGACACACAGTCATAACACAGTTGGACACCTCTCAAATTTCAAACGGATAATCATGCTTATTGTAGTACCCATGGCTGTGTCAGGGCAACGCAACAACCAGTAGCTGTAGAAATGTCACTCAGTTGGATGCACAGTAACTAAGATTACACAAATGTACAACATGTACAGCTTATTTAACTGACCTTTTGCATCCCCTGTCTGTTATGATGCACCCAGATACACATTCTCATACTGACATAGTACAGTTGTGTACACTTACCATAAATGTAGATGTTCGAGTGTATTCACTGTTGCAGTCATTACATTTGAGTAATCTGCTGGCAGGTTGCCCTCAGTCAGCCTGAATTCCAAAGTCTTGGGACCTGCGTCAGTTGCTGTTTTCTCTTCCATGACGTCAATGCCATTTTCTTTAGTTTTTCTTGCCCTCGATGTCAGGTGCCCCCAAAAAGGTAGCAAAATTATATATTTATCTACATAAATACACATGCAGCAATATAAACTTTACCTTCATCTACAATCAAATACACCACATAGGTTGTAGAAGATAGAGAAGGAAAGATAAACTTCAGAATGACAGGGGGATGGCGGGAGGGTAACCTGGACTGCAACAGTGAATACACTCGAACATCTACATTTATGGTAAGTGTACACAACTGTACTATGTTCTTCATGTTTCACTGTTGCAGTCATTACATTTGGGTAGAATCTCAAAGCTATGGTTGGGAGGCTGGAGCTAAACAGCATTAGGTGCGGCTATAAGGCCCTGCAGCACTGCAGTGGCAAAGCCTGACCTGGACTTAGAGTAGAGAGGCAAATGGTAATGCTTTGTAAAGGTGTGAACATAACTAGCAGCCTCTAGAATGTCTTTGGTTGGTACTCCTCTGCGAAAGGCTGCTGAAGTAGCTGCAGCTCTGGCGGAATGAGACCTAATGCCCTTGGGCACAGGTTTACCATGGTGTAAGTAGCAGAAACGGATGCAGTGGCTTATCCACTTTGAAACTGTCTGCTTTGAAATAGCCTTTATTTCTGATCCTGCAGTATATGACACTAGTAATTGCTCAGTTTTTCTTAGAGCTTTTGTCCTGCTCAAGTAGAATCTTAGCTGTCTGTGTACGTCCAAGGAATGCAGAATTCTCTCCCCCTTGTTCTGCAGATTTGGATAAAAATTTGGCAGACGAATTGTTTGGTTAAGAGCCAAAATGGAAACCACCTTAGGCATAAAAGTAGGATTTGTCTTCAGAGACACCCTGTCTGGGTAAAATATGATAAAAGGCTCTACAGCCATGAAGGCCTGTAGCTCTGAAACTCTTCTTGCTGAAGTAATTGCTAGTAGCAGAGCTGTTTTCCATGATAAGAACTTTAGATCAGCGGTAGCAGCTGGTTCAAATGGAGGCAGGGTGAGCTTTTCCAACACATAATTGAGGTCCCAGGCAGGTAATGGTGATCTTCTAGGAGGCCTTAAATGTTTGGCTCCTCTATGATACTGTTTTAGTAAAGGATGAGAAAAGATTGGTGGCTCTGTATTGTAATGAGCTGAAATGGCAGGGGCATGGATTTTGATTGATGAGAAAGATAGGCCTATGTCAAGCATCTCAGTTAAGTATTGTAATATCTGAGGTATATTTGGTTCTGCTGTATCAGTTCCTTGTGTTTGATTCCAAGCACAGAATCTCTTCCATTTGTCAGCATAAGATTTTCTAGTACTAGGCCTCCTGGCTTCCAAAATGACATTCATCACAGCTTTACTGAGAGGTGTTGTTTGTATGACTACATGATTAGCCATACTGCCAGGTTCAGAGTCTGTAGGTGATTGTGCAGGATCTGATTGTTTTGCTGGGACAGTATTGAGCCAAGTTCCTTAGGATTGGGTACCAGTATTGGCGGGGCCAGTCCGGGGCAATTAATATCATCTTTGGCTTCTCTTGTCTGACTTTTAGGCGGACCTTGGGTAGAAGAGGCAGAGGAGGAAAGGCGTAAACTGAAGGATAGGGTGTCCACTTTCCATGCTTGTCTGTGATAAGTCCTTGTGCAGAATCTTTTCAATTGATAATTTTGAGGTGAGGCAAATAGATCTATGTCTGGGCTCCCCCATTTCTCTGTTATCATGCTGAAGACTTGTGGATTTAGTTTCCACTTGTGAGGATCGATAAGGTTTCTGCTTAAATCGTCTGCCAGAGTGATTTGTTTTCCTGGCAGGAATTGAGCTTGAAGATGTATTTGATAGGTCAAAGCTGTGTCCCACAGTGCCATGGCTAATCTGCAAAGGGGGTATGAGTGTGTGCCCCCTTGCTTGTTTATGTACCACATGACTGTGGTATTGTCCGTCTTTATCAGCAGTTGTCCTGGATGAAGTAAGTCCCTGAAGGCTGTTAGAGCATTTTGAACAGCTAGCATCTCTTTCTGGTTGATATGAAGATGCATTTGTTTTGGTGTCCATAAGCCCTGAATGCATCTTCCTGCCATGTGGGCCCCCCAGGCATAATCTGATGCATCTGTTGCTAAGGTTTGGCTGGCAGGGGGTAGAGTGAAGGGCAGTCCCATGTTTTGGTGACATGCCTTTGCTCACCATAGAAACTCATGTTGCAGGCAGGGAATGAGAGGAATCATTGTTTCCAGACTGTGTGAATGTTGACTCCATAAACTTTTTAGGTACCATTGAAGTTTCCTCATATGCAGTCTTGCATATGGAATTAGTAGGATGCAGGATGCCATGAAGCCCAGAGCCTGCAGAATTTGCCTTGCAGAAGACTGGGTTTTTGTTGCCATCTGTTTGAAGTAAGCAGTCAGCTGCCTTTGCTTGTCTGGCATGAGGTAAGCCATCTGGGCAGTTGTTTCCAAGCTTGCACCTAGGAATGTTATTTTTTGAGAGGGTACCAGTTGTGATTTCTTTTCATTTATTGTGTACCCTAGGCATGTTAGAAGCCTTTTCACAAATGCCAGGTGTCAAAGAAGAGTGTCCTTGTTCTCTGCTTGAATGAGACAGTCGTCCAAGTAAGGGTATATTTGCATACTTCTTTATCTGCAAAATGCAATTACTGGTGCCAGGCACTTTGTAAAGACCCTGGGTGCAGTAGATAAGCCAAAGGGCAGTGCAGAGAATTGGTAATGCATTAAGCCAACCTTGTATCTGAGGTATCTTCTGCATGATTGTCTTATTGGGACATGCAGGTATACCTCTTTTAGGTCTAAAGTCACCAGCCAAGCATTCTTGCCCAGCATGGGTAGACGCTGCTGCAAAGTCAGCATTTTGAATTTTGGAATGTCCAGGTATTTGTTCAAAATCGATAAATCCAGTATTGGCCACCAGACCTTGTCCTTTCTGGGTACCAAGAACAGTCTTGAGTAAAAACCTTGTCCTTTTTCATGTTCTGGTACTGGCTCAATGGCCTCCATATCCATGAGAGATGTAGTCTGTTTCTGTGCCTCTGCCCATTGATTTTTTGGCAGATCTGGCTAACCATTTGCCATTGGCAGAGTATGGAAATGGAATCTGTATCCCTGTGATATGATGTTTAGTACCCACTTGTCCTGGGTTATTAACTGCCAATTTTGAGCAAAAAGTGCTAATTTTCACCCTGTGGGTGCTGCCAAAAGATAAGTGCTTGTTGTAGGCAGAGGGAAGTCATTGGGATTGCTTTCTGTAGGTTTGCGCTTTATCTCCTCCAGATTTGGAGGTGGAAGCGCCCCATTGCTTTGACCTGTATGAGTCTTGAGCCTGGTATCTGGAACCCTTAGGGCATCTGGATTTGCCCCTTTGAGCTCTGTCTGACACAGGAAAGGACCAATTTTTGTAAGCCAGTGTCTATTGAATTTTGGTGGCTGCACTTGAAAGAAGTCTTTAACAGTTTGCATAGACTTAGCTTTGTCTTCCATTTTCTTTAAAACCTCTTCTGCCTTAATACCAAACAGAGAATCATGCTGTAAAGGTGCATCTAGCAATTTAGCTTTAACATGATCAGGTAAATTTTGTTCCTTTAATCAGGCATGCCTCCTAATCACAGATCCAGTAACTGCAGCCCTGCAGGAGTCCTCTAAGGAATCAAAACCACATTGCAAAGTATGCTTTCCAACTTGTTCAGCTGCATGCAATAATTCTTGCAATTCTTTATTTTCTGCACATTCTGAAATTAACATAATTTTCTGTTTCAGCAATCCCATAACATGTTGTTGGTACTTAAGCATATGAAATTGACAGTTTAAGGCCCTGACTGCTAAGGTTACAGATGTATAAACCTTTTCTCCCCATCTGTCTAGTGCCCTTGAATCTCTGTCAGAAGGGGTAGGATTTTTTGCTGTTGAGGCCTTAACTCCCTTTGGACCCTGTGAAATAGTTTCAGGATCAGCAGCAGGGTTTCTAAATAAAAATGTATGTGAGTCAGGGACCCTGTAATATCTGTCAGGCTTACTGGGAGCCGGAGGTAAGGAGTCGGGGTCAAGCTTGACTCCGAAAACACATCATCCACAATGTCTAAAACGGGGAATGGCTAAAGGCTTGTGCTGAGGGAGAAGAAGGAAATCCCTGAGCCTCTTTTTTGATTCTGAGAAGTCTTGACTCTCCCAGTGAAAATGCTCTCTCAAAGTATGCAAGGTTTCTCCAAAGAAATAATCCTCAGGAGGAGATGCAGATGGAATAGATTCCTCAGCATCAGAATCCTCATAGGGAGGTATAGATAACTCCTGATCAGAAGAGGAATCAGAAGAAATAGAAACCTGATCTGAAGATTCATAATCAGTGTCTTGCCTAATCCTGTTATCTGGAGGGGGATGGGTACCCCTGATCAAGGTAATAAGGTCTTCAGCCATTTTGATCATCTGTTTTTTAGGCATAGAGGACTGTGCACGTGGCTTATGTGTCTTTTTTTAGTTTTAGAAGTTGCTTTTGTCTTTGGTTTTGCAGCTGTCATTGGTTTGATATACAAATGTTGAGGTCTGAATATACCCTTAGAAGCCGGTGCCTGCTCAGTGGCTCTGGACCCATCTGAGTGAGATACATCCGTCGGTCCAATACCTTGAGTATCTTGTGGCATGCCGGACTCCACATGGGTGTTGGTAGAGGCCTGCGACTCGAAGGTAGCGGGTATCAGGGGCTGCAAAAGCACCTCACTGAGTACCGGCGAACTGGCGACTGGCTTAAGAGAAGCTTCGTTGTCGGTTTTGGATCTCGACTGCCTTTCTCTGTCCTTTTCTTTGCATTTTTTATGTACTCCAGTAGTCAGATTGCTAGCCGACGACATTTCTGGGTAGTTAAATCTGTTTCCAAAATACTTTGATGCAAAAATATACTGACGCTTAATAGTGCGTTGGTTAAATCTAGCACAAAACCGACCGCCAGGCATGTTGTGATCAGGGCCTAGGCAAGGAATACAGTATAAATGGAAATCCTTATGAGGTATTTGCTTCCCACAAGTAATACAATCATTAACTTTTTCTGTTATTGGTAAAAAGCAAGAAAAAAGTTTCCCCAGTGGGGTACTTAGCTTTAGTGAAGACTTCGGTTCTGAAACTCAAACTCGAATATTTCAGTAGTTGGCCGACCGGCACTTATGAAATGCTTCTGCTTCAGGCATCGTGCGGCAAGAAAGACTAAAGAAAATGGTGTCAGCTGCATGTTTTATACCCCTGATGACCTGACGTCATGGAAGAGAAGACAGCAACTGACGCAGGACCCAAGACTTTGTTATTCAGGCTGACTGAGAGGAACCTGCCAGCAGATTACCCAAATGTAATGACTGCAACAGTGAAACACGAAGAACATGTGCACAGGTAATACTTGATATACATTACTGTTCTATGTCAGTATGGCACATTGTATTCACACTCTTGCTGCCCAGTCATCCCTCTCAACCCATTAGAGCAGGACATCTGTAGGATGCCACACATGCATGGGGGGCAATGGGACAAAATTAGTGACAGTCTTAATATTCCTGTAACACACTTAAGTCATTCAATAGCACAGTAGCCTTTGCACTGACAGACATACTGTGGAGGATGTCCAACACTCTTATGACAGGAAGAGAGGAGAAAGGCTAGGAGTATGGTTGTGAGGGTAAGAACTTTTAATGTTGGTAGTATGACTGGTATAGGGACATAGCTAGCTGATATGATGGCCAAAGGAAGGTGGATATATTGTGTGTTCAAGAGACTAGATGGAAGGGGAGTACGGCTAGGTGTATCGGAGGCAGGTCACAATTGTGCTATCAGGATGTGGATGGGAGGGGAAAGGGGGTAGGGGTTATCCTGAAGAAACAGTATGCCAAGGGTGTCTTTGGATGATGACATGAGTGTCTGATAGAGTGGTGTTTATGAATCTGGAAATTGATGGTGTAATGATGAATGTTGTTAATGCATATGCTATGTAAGTTGCTTCTGCGATGGCTGAGAAAGAGAAATGTGAAGTTAGTTGGATGATGTGGTGATGACTGTACCCAAGGGTGAGAGAGTGGTGATTGCAGCAGATTGAAATGGCCATGTTGGTGAACAGAACAGAGGGGATGTGGAAGGGATGGGTATGTATGGTGTTAAGCAAAGGAATGCAGATGGTGAGATGGTAGTGGATTTTGCAAAAAGGATGGACATGGCTGTGATGAATACATACTATAACAAGAGGGAGGAGCATAGGGTGACATACAAGAGTGGAGGAAGTTGCACACAGGTGGAATATAGCCAATGTAGGAGGGCCAGTTTGAAGGAGATTGGAGACTGTAAAGTGGTGACAGGGGAAAGTGTAGTTAGGCAGCAGAGACTGTTGGTCTGTAAGATGACATTGATGATCACAAAGAGGAGGTGTGTGGGGGCAGCACCAAGGATGAAATGGTCGGAACTGGAAAAGGGTGATTGTGAGGTGAAGTTCAGGGAAGAGTTAAGATAGGCACTGGGTGGCAGTGATGATTTACCAAATATCTGGGTAAGTACAGCAGATCTAGTAAGGGGGATGGCTAGAAAGGTGCTTGGTGTGACATTTGGATGGAGGAAGGAGTAAAAGGACATCTGGTGGTGGACTGAGGAAGTACAGGACAGTATACAGAGAAAGAGGTTGGGGATGAAAGAGTGGGATTGCCAAAAAGATGAGGAAAGTAGACAGGAGTATAAGGAGATGAGGTGCATGGCAAAGAGAGTGGTGGCAAAGGTTAAGGATGAGGCATATGAAGACTTGTATGACAGGTTGGACACTAAGGAGGGATGACAGGACTTGTATCATTTGGCTAGACAGAGGGACTGAGCTAAGAAAGATGTTCAGCAAATAAGGATGATACATGATAATGATGGAAATGTACTCACAAGTGAGGAGTGTGTGTTGATCAGATGGACAGAGTACTTTTAGAGGCTGATGAATGAAGAGAATGAGAGAGAGAGAGAGAGAGAGAGAGAGAGAGAGTGCTGGATGATGTGAGTATGGTGAATCAGGAAGTGCAATGGCTTACCAATGAGGAAGTAAGGATAGCTATGAAGACGTATGAAGAGGATGAATACGGGAAAGTCTGTTGGTCCACATGATATACCTTTGATGGCATGGAGGTGTTTAGGGGAAATGGCAGTGGTATTTTTCACCAGATTTTTTAATTATATATTGGAAAGTGAGGGGGATGCATGTGGAGGGGACAGAAAGTGTTTGTGTACCATTTTAAGAATAAGGTTGATGTGCAGATCTGTAGTAACTACAGAGGGATAACATTAATGAGTCACAGTATGAAGTCATGGGAAAGAGTAGTGGAAGCTAGGTTAAGCAGGGCTGTGATGAGTAGTGGTCAGCAGTATGTTTTCATGCCAGGGAAGAGCACTACAGATGTGATGTTTGCTCTGAGAGTGTTGATGGAGTAGTACAGAGAAAGTCAAGATTTGCTTTGTGTCTTTCTGGACGTAGAGAAAGCATATAACAGGGTGCCTAGAGGGGAGATGTGGTATTGTATGAGGAAGTCATGAGTGGTAGAGATATATGTAAGACTGGTACGGAATATGTACAAAGATGGTGTGACAGCGGTCTGGTCTGTGGCGGGAGTGACCGATGCTTGGAGGTGGGATGACATCATGGATCAGCTGTGAGCCCTTTCTTATTTGCAATGGTGATGGACAGGTTGACAGACAAGATCATACAGGAGACCCGTTGACTATGATGTTTGCAGATGACAATGTGATCTGTACTGAGAGTAGGGTACAGATTTAGGAGACCCTGTAGAGGTGGAGATATGTTCTAGAGAGGAGAGGAATGTAGACCAGCAGGAATGTAAATGAGAGGGTGGGTAGTATAATGTTGAGGATGTAGGGAGTAGAGTTGGCAAAGGTGGATGAGTATAAATGATTGGGATCAACATTTGAGAGTAATGACGACTGTGGAGGACAGGTGGAGAAGCATGTCAGTACTGATTTGTGACAAACAAGTATGAGTAAAAGTGAAAGGGAAGGTCTACAACAGGGTAGTGAGCTATGTTATATGGGTTGGAGACAGTGTAATTGACGAAAAGGCAGGAGTCAGAGTTGGATGAGTTACAGATGTTAGGATTTGCACTGGTTATGATGAGGGTGGACAGGATTAGCAATGTCTTTCTGACAGGGTCAGCCCATGTTGGACAGTTTTGAGACAAAGCCAGAGAGGCAAGATTATATCAGTTTGGACATGTGCTGCAGAGGGATGCCTGGTATATTGGAAAAAGGATGGTAAGGATGAAGCTGCCAGGTAAGAGGAAAAGAGGAAGGCCTCAGATAAGGTTCCTAGATGTGGTGAGAGAGGACATGGAGATGGTTGGTGTGACAGAGCAGGATGCAGAAGACAGGCACAAATGGCAACAGATGATCCACTGTGGTGACCCCTAACAGGAACAGCCAGAAGAAAAAGAAGGAGATGTTGTAATGTCTGTCTTCACAGATTTGCCAAAGATTTGCCAGTCATAACACAACTGTATGAGTAAATGACTACAAATATGAGGCACACATATGGTCAGTGTGCATAACACTGGACAGTTTAATGGTATGAGCTCAATATATCACATGCAGTTCAACACACGTGTGCAACAGTACTTTACTATGCAAATATCATGTATGGGTCTGTCACATTTCTGAGACAACCAATTATATCATACTTGTATTCACAAGTAAGATACGACATCCCAGTAGCTGGCCTAGCATTGTCACAGTCAGCAGTGTTCAACACACACTTCAGTAGTAGTTATATGTGAGCTATCCTTTCCAGGGGTGACTCAGGGAATTGATCTGTGATCTATGTCACTGCAGACAGACCAGATGCTATGGCCATAGGTTATGATGAGCAATATATCAGTACAGCAAGTCTTGTTGAGACATATGTGTTACAGTTCCTATTTCCCATTCTTAAATACCCCGACCCCCTACTGCAGTCCATTATATGCTTACTTGTTTGACATACCTGTTTGTTTTATTCAAGTGTAAGTGGTTATGTCCTGCTTGGTTTTTCTTTTTCTTTTCGCTGTTTCTCTTTCTCTCTCAAGGATGTAGGGTGTACATCTGTTTTGCATAGGCAGCAGCTTGCCTTTTGCTAATGCTCATGAGCAGATGATGGCCTGTGCACCATTTGGTGCCCTCTGTGATGCTGTTGTTTGCACACCTCTATGAAGTCCCCTTCACTGGCACGGAAAAGGGCCAATGCTTACATGACATACTCAATGATAGGAGTGTGTTGCCATGCCAATGGCTATATGAATAACAACACAGCTGTCCTGCATGCACTTATCAAGTAGAGGGCATTTGGAAATACCTCTTACAAACAAAACTGTGGAGACAGGCCAACAGAATGGGGGAGAATGTTCCAGACATAGGGGCACAATGTAAGTATTGCTGTTATCTTCTTCTTTTTCTTTCGGCTGCTCCCATCAGGGGTCGCCACAGCAGATCAACTGTTTCCATTTCTTCCTGTCCTCTGCATCTTGCTCTGTCACCCCAACCACCTGCATGTTCTCTCTCACCACATCCATAAACCTCCTCTTAAGCCTTCCTCTTTTCCTGTTACCTGGCAACTTCATCCTTAGCATCTTTTTCCCAATATACTCTGCATCCCTCCTCAGCACATGTCCAAACCAACGTAATCTTGCCTCTTGCTTTGTCTCCAAACCTTCCAACCAGGGCTGACCCTCTAATATACTTATTCCTAATCCTGTCCATCCTCGTCACACCCAGTGCAAATCCTAACATCTTCAAGTCTGCCATGTCAAACTCTGACTCCTGCCTTTTTGTCAATGCCACTGTCTTCAACCCATATAACATAGATGGTCTTACTTCCCTTTCACTCTTACTGGTACTCGTCTGTCACAAATCACTCCTGACACTCTTCTCCACCCACTCCATCCTGCCTGTACTCTCTTCTTCACCTCTCTTCCACACTCAATATTACTCTGAACTGTTGATCCCAAGTATTTAAACTCATCCACCTTCACCACCTCTACTCCCTGCATCCTCACCATTCCTCTATCCTTCCTCTCATTCACACACATATATTCTGTCTTAGTCCTGCTGACCTTCATTCCTCTTCTCTATAGAGCATATCTCCACCTCTCCAGGGTCTCCTCCACCTGTTCCCTACTCTCACTACAGATCACAATGTCATCTGCAAACATCATAGTCCATGGTATTGCTGTTATACATTTGGATTAATGCTAGTCTAACATGGTTTGTTTGGACATGCCATTCCTGGGTGATTTTAACTCTGACAGTGTTATGTGTTTGACATAATGCTCACCTGTTGGGCTATCTGCAAAATGGCCAGGATTTGGACTCTTATGTTTGGTGTGTTCCTCAGACATTTTTTGTCTTTGGAAAAACAGTAGCATACTCTGGGGATTGCAGTCAGTGACTGCTAACATCCATTTGTGTTTCTGACCTCATATCCCTCAGAAAAGATATGTTACAACTAACCCTGTTACAACAGCAACATTCTCAGTTTATAACAGCAATATTTCAAATTTGCCTCTGTGTTTGGGCCTCTGTCCCACAATTATGTCAGTCTTTGTCCAGATGTCATGCAGTAAGAGGTTGATAAGTATGATATATTATTATTTAATGTCTACATTCCTGACATTATCCCAGTGATGTATCAGACTGCCAGACATGTTATGTGGAAGAGGTCTTATATATAAGGGGAAAGCCTGGACATTCTGTGGGACTCTGTACAGTTGAGAGGTCTGTGTATATTTGGAAATTGTTGACAGACTATCAGGATTGTGTAGCAGTGTATTGTGTCAATGTTATTTGGCCTGTGTAGGGAGGGGCGTGGATGTATGTGTTATGGCTCCTTTTCTATCTGCCTGTGCATTCTGCTCCTTTTTCCGGTGGTCTATCGGCTGTAAATGTTTGTAGGGACAGACTGAGACATGTCCCATACCACAGTCAGGCATCATAGTACACTGTGAATTGGGCCAGTGTATGTGGGGGTAGTATGTGAGTGGCAAACACGTTGAGATGTTTTTGTTCACAGAGTCCTTATACTGTACTATTCCTTTGCCTTACTTATATGTCACTGTGACTTTGGTTGAATTGGTTGTGGGTATACACTTTTACACTGGTGTCTGTTTTCAGTGCAGTGACACCCCTGTACTGCCTGATCTATTTGCCGGGTCTATATTACATAGCTGAAGTTCCGTAACTTCGACTGACATATGTTCGAACACATATGTCCAAAGTTACGGACCTTTGACTGGCTATAAAAAAAATAAAAAATAAATGGAAAAAAAATAAAAGAGTATATGCAGGAGGGAAACCCCCCCTACACCCCCCGCTCTTTAAATATACCAACTCCGAGGTTGCACTACAGTGCAGTAAAGGAAATTTTCCCTTTACTGCACTGTAGCATGAATCAGAGTTGGTATATTTAAAGAGCAGGGGGTGTGGGGGGTGCAGGAGGGCTTGTCCCCCTCATATACCCTTTTATTTTCTTTTTCTTGTTGTTTTTATTTTTTTATAGCTAGTCAAAGTTCCGTAACTTCAGACATATATGTTCAAACATATGTCAGTTGAAGTTACACAACTTTGATTATGTAATATAGACCCATATTTGCCAATACATGTGTAATTCACCCTAGCAGATTTGGGTTAGTGTTGTGTTAGTCTGACTGTAGTTTGGACAGTGTTCAGTGACACACGTAGCGGCTGAGTGTAGTTTCCCTAATGTGATGTTATGTCCAGATATTTGTAGGACATAGTTTTGCCTGGCTCCCATAAGTGTTGTGTATTTCTGACACATCAGTGGGCTGATGTGAGGATTTCAGTCACTAACAACTGGGAAGTAATTGAGTGTTGGACTTGTGCTATTTCAGTCAATAAATGTTAGGACAGATATGAAGGTGTTACTGCATCAACTGTGTCAGCTTATCTACTCCAGTCAGGGGTGGCTTGTGCCATAGGACTGCTGGACTGCAGCCCTCCCACATACAAAACAAAATAAAAACAAACCGAGAAACACAAAAATTAATTACCAGACAGTACGCATGCACACATGCTCTCAGACTGCTTTCTCAGCAGTCTAGATAAGGGGAAAGGCAAGATGCCCAAAAGTCTATGCAGCAATGACATCACAACATAGAGGCACTCCAGACTGCAGCAGTCACAGGCAGGACCAATCACAGGTTTGGACTGCAGGGTATCCTTTGGGATGGACCAATCGCACAAGGAATACAGGTAAGGGGCTGTTCGGACATCGGCGGCAGCAACCAAGTGGTAATGGAAGCAGGTATTTAGCTCGTTCAGCGACAAGGTGTGTTTGTGTGTGTGAAATGCCCCAGTTACTATATACTGGTGGCTAGAGTAGACTCATGGTGGTGTGGTAGGGAATACCTCAGGCTTGAATCCTGTACCTTGTATGCAGGTGTTAAAGGCCTAAATTCCCTATCCACCACCATTTGTAAAAAATTTACAGATTTTTGCCTCATATTTGATCTGTTCTGTTACACATAATATCTGTGTTTTCTAAATATTTAAATGTTTAATGTTTGATGGTGCAGTGGTAACATTGTCGCTTTACAGCTGTACATTCTCAGATTTGATTCTTGGCTGGGGTGCCTTCTGTGTGGGGTCTGCATCTTTTCCCTGTGTTTGTGTGGGTTTGCTTTTGTGTCCTCCCATGTTACAAAGACATAACTGCATTATTTCTTCCTGGGCCTCTGCTGAAAATTGTTTTTTTGTTCCAAGCCAGACTGTCTTGGTTAACAAATGTTAAATAAAAGTGGCAGGCATTTGAATTTCAGACTTCATGTTTCTGAATGTTTAATTCCTTGCGTATTTGATGGTGCAGTGATAGCATTGTTATCGCACAGCTATAGGTTTTCTGGTTTGAATCTTGGCTGGGGTGCCTTCTGTATGGGGTCTGCATCTTTTCCCTGTGTTTGTGTGGGTTTGCTTTTGTGTCCTCCCATGTTACAAAGGCACGTCTGCATTATTTCTTCCTGGGCCTCTGCTGAAAATAGTTTTTTTTTGTTCCAAGTCAGACTGTCCTGGTTAACAAATGTTAAATAAAAGTGACAGGCATTTGAATTTCAGACTTCAGGTTTCTGAATGTTTAATTCTTTACATATTTGATGGTACAGTGGTAGCATTGTTGCCTCACAGCTGTAGGTTTTTTGGTTTGATTCTTGGCTGGGGTGCCTTCTGTGTGGAGTCTGCATCTTCTCCCTGTGTTTGTGTGGATTTGCTCTGGTGTCCTACCATTTTACAAAGACATGTGTCTGCAGTAATTCTCCCTGGGCCTCTGCTGAAAATTGTTTTTGTTCCATCAGAAGCAAAATTGACAGGCATTTGAATTTCAGACTTCATATTCTTCAGAAAATATATAGTAACACAACCTTTTATTCTAGAAATTTCTAACTTTATAAGATGAATATTTGAAATTTGTCCCTATTTTGGGGACTGTATTCCCCCATTATTGGCTTTGTCCAGGTTTTTTGTGCTAAGGTTGACAGCTATGGCAAGAACTGAATTCACTGAATATGTTTGAGGGCTGTATTCCCTCATTACTGGGTTTGTCCAGGTGTTTTGTACTAAGAGGTTGACAGCTATGGTGAGAAGTGACTTCACTAAATGATAGCCATTTATGTTTCAGTCTTCGTCTCTTTCACAAAGCAGCTGATTTGGCGTAGTTGTTTGTTGCTCTGACTGTTTTGCACAGGGACCTTGGCAGTAAAATGTATGATGGTAACACACATTTTATTCTAGCAGCTTTCCAAGATTATACAAGCAATGTTTAATGTGTCCCTGGTTTTTGGGCTTTTGACCCCCCCCAATAAATGTTGGCTTTTTCCAGATTTCTTGTGCTGCGAAGTTGAGATGCAGTTGAGTATTGAGTAGATTTTACAAGGAGCTGAGAGCTGCAGGGGAAGAGAAGTTTAGTGCTGCTTATGCTAAGTTGGCTTGCATTGTTAATAGCACAACAGGTTGTGTACTTGCTGTTGATGCAAAAAGCTGTGGGTTCTACTCCCACAAGGGGTGGATGCTGCCCTACTGAGAATGTCCTCCTTGGTGAAGATACTAACTATGAGCCTGTTAGTGTGCCATCCATTTCCTCTTGCAATATTACTAGCTTATCATTTTTTAATGTAATATAGGCAATTTATTCCTCAGGGGCAGCATACACTATTTTTTGATAAAACCATGAAATATAAAGGTGTTTGCTAACAGCAACCTCTTCATTAGTTACAAATTTCTTTAATGTGGAATTATTTAGATGACTTTTACTTCAGAGATTATGCATATTTACTGATAATGGACTGTAGAATTGTGCATATTTGCTGACAATGGTGGAATGTAGATTTGTGCATATTTACTGATAATGGTGGACTGTAGAATTGTGCATATTTACTGATAATGGTGGACTGTAGACGTCTGAGTAGACTTTTATGATGGAAATGTTCTGAACTGGGCAGTTTTGTCATTATGGGTGCATGCATTTTGTTTCATTGCTTACTGGAAAAATGATCAAAACAAATTTAAAGCACCCTCTAACAACTGCCCTGTATTGTACAAGGAATATAATTTAGTACAATCAGGAAGGTATATCAAAGAGCACATGTATGTTTCATATGCAAGGGGCCTATGATTTGAAAACAGCCCAAAATTAATCTTTATCTGCCACTGGCAAAATGTATTTTCTTTGAATGTGGGTTTCAATGCTTTTTCAATGAATGTGAGTTTCAAGGGCAGAGAAGTTTTAATGCTATGTCTGTTTTCATTGTGAGACTGCATTGCTTTGTTTAGCAGGTGTCTTAGTGTTTGTGCTGTAAAATGCAAAATAAAACTTTCAAATGAAGTCCAAATCATCATAGAAGTAAAGCAGTATGCACATTAGTGTTTATGGTAAATGGGGTGAAATAGCCAAGTAATGGATCATTGGAATGGCTGCAGAGGCTCCATTCGACAATGATTTTGTGAGGGGGAAGGGCAGCAAACTCAGAGGCTCAGCTGAACTATACCTCCCAACTGTCCAGATTTTCAAAGAATGAATAGAGTTTTGCTTCTTATTTTTGGTTTGTTCCTCATAAAATTTGTAGTTTTCTGGCAAATCATTTAGGAATTAAGTCACTAAATAATGATACACTGAGTTTCAGACTTCATAACCTTCAGAAAAATGCATGCTAAATTAAGACCTGTTATTCTATCAACTGTCTCAGTTTATACAAGAGCACTTTTTAGTACTGTTTATATGTTCCCCAATATATTTGGCCTTGTCCAGATTTATTGCATTAACAGTTTGAGAGGTACATGCAAATACATTGCTTTATTGAATTAGGCATAGCCAGCCTCTCAACTGTCCCTGATTTTGGCTCAAAATGTTGCTCTTCCCCCTAATAATCCCTCCGCAAAATAGCAATGTTGGAAGAAAGCATGGAGGGTTTACAATTAAGAAATAACTGTAATAATCAAAGTTATAGATTACTTGAAATGCATGTAGATTATTTTATTTTGTCAGCTGCTCAAGTTAGCAGTACTAATATTAAAGTGTCCCTTCTTTGACAGGTTCCCAGCTGTATTGTGTGGCTATTTTATACTTTTGCATCACATTTTTGGTCCATTTTTCATAAAATTGTGGTTTTTTTTGGCAAATTAGTGACAAATCATTAAAGACTGAAGTTAGAAAATAATGACAGACATTTTGAGTTTCAGATTTCATACCCTTCAGAAAATTCATACTAATGCAAGACCTATTCTATTATCTTTCTAAGTTTATAAGAGCAATATTTAAAAATTGTCCTTATTTTTGGGCCTTTATCCCACTTCTATGTATGGCTTTGTCCAGATTTCTTGCTCTGAGGTTGAGAGGTAGGACAAATGTGTCAGGGCCATCACAGTCAGCCAGAGACATTTCAAATTGTGACATACTTGTTGCACTCCACTCCCCCATGTAGTGACTCTGGATGTGCCCAAGGAAGGCAAGGAGTAGTTATGCAGTGTAACATGTGCAGAGTGTCCCCCCATCCAGGGTAGACACAAGTACTACAGTGGCTTTTCATCTGTCCTTGATTTTGCAGAATGTTCTGGTTTCTGTCATATTTTTGTACTGTTGATTTATGCTTATTACTCAAAGTGCCTGTTGCTCTGTGTTTAAGTAGCAATGCTTTAATGACCATAAGATAAGCTTGTCTGAGTTCATAAGATGCAAGTAAGCTTTAATAAGCATACTGTTAAAGAATTGCCAACATTGAAAGCCTTTCTGTTGTTGCCATGCAGAGAATATTTAAATAGATAATGTATAAGCCTTGGGTATTGAAGGACAGGATTACATTATTTTAAAAAGCTCATTACACTTGTTGGAGACTTCCAGTCATCTCTACAGGCTTTACTCGTAAACTAAACAGAATGCCAATCATGTGTGGTCCATAACCTGTACAGTAATCCTTTAAGCAATGTATCTTGAGCTTGTTTCTTGTTTGCTTTTCATTTTTTACTTTGATCATGTTTTCCCCATGAAACAAGTAGATAGTTGTCAGGCAGCAGGTCTTTTTTGGATAAGAAACATTTTTACAAGTGGGGGCATCACAGAGATTTCTACTTTCAGCATGTTACTTGGTACTTTAATAAAGCTGAATATAATTTATAATTAGAACTGCAGTGCAAGGAGAAGTGGTTTGAGTTGAGTGCTGCTTGTTTTTCTTATACTTGATTTTGACTGGCATTCCAGTAATGTATTTAAAAAGTAATTTATTTTTTCATGCCTCACAACCTTTTGTTTCCATCTAGATATTAAGTAAGCTGTCATGCAGCCAATGCATCGAAATATTTTTATTCTTCTACACTTATTTTTGTTGTGATTGGACTCTCATAATGACGGTTTGGCACCCAGGGCACTGCATTTAATTAAAGTTTTAGTTTTTGTGGTTTTGAACATAGCTCCTCCCCTTTCTAGTTGGTCACACCCCTTCCCATTGAACCCACCCATTCAGCTGTCTCTTGCAGCCCCCCTTTGATTTGAAGTCACCAGCCGCCACCGACTCCAGTATTTCACATATGTCCCTATTTCCATGGCTTTCTCCCCCCATGCTGTCAGGCCTGGCTCAGGTTCATTGCACTAAGGGGTTCTGAGCCTACCTCTGGACTGTCTGGATTGTTGCAGTATGTTCAGGTTTATTGCTCATATTTCTGGTGTGTTCCACAGATGCATTATTTTCATATCCCTGGTAAATCACTGTGATGATCTGAGGACTTCTGACAGTAAATGATGACATACATTTCAGTTTCAGAACTCTCATCCTTCAGAACATGTATGTTGACACAAACCCTGTCACTCTGGCAACATTCTACATTTATAAGAGCGATATTTGAAATATGCCTAGTTCTGTCCCATTCTCTCCCCATTTGGACAGCCTTGGGCCAGATTTTTTGCAGTAAAGGGTCGGTAGGAATGGTTCTGAGGTATCACTCCACTACATGTTATGAGCATATATGGATATATATATATATATATATATATATATATACATATATATACATATACATATATATATATATATATATATGTGTGTGTGTGTGTGTGTGTATATATATATATATATATATATATATGTGTGTATGTTTATTTATTTATTTATTTTATTTATTTTACATTTGTTAACTGGGCTAGTCTAACTGGATACATGTCCATTTTCAGTAGAGGCCCGAGGAGTTAAGCTCCAAGTTAGGACAATAAAATTAATACAATAAAGTATAAGGATACATGAGCAAATATAAAGTATTAACAGTATGCATAAACAGGTTATTACAGTAAAATGTACAGTGCATGATACAAGAATAAATAAAGGGATGTAAATACAATAAGAGTAGTCAAGAGAAATATGCAACATAGTTTAAAAAGGAAAATAGAGTTGCTTAATGAGTAGATGGGTTAGACAGAGTAGAGTATATAGAGACACTTTGACTAGTCAGGTTTAGTGCATTGACATAACCAGTGTGTTTTCAGGAACACTTTCAATTTGTTTTTGAAAGAAGATAATGAGGAAAGTATGGAGAGTTCATTTGGAAGGAGGTTCCAGGCTTTCCCAACTATATGAGAGAAAAGGGAGTAGCCAGCTTTGTTATATGTTTTAGTGGTATGTACTAGAAGTTTCTGAGAAGACCTTAAGGATTCTAGGTTTTTATAGGGGGTGATTAGTGTCGAGAGAATAGGTGTTTTTGAAGGTTTGTAAAGAGTGTTATGGGCTATAGTTAGCTGATGGAATGTAATTAGATTTTGAAGTTCAAGCCAACCTAGCTGTTTTAAATTAAGGCAGTGATGGGTTCTAAAAGGATTACCAGTTGCAAATCTAGCTATATTATTGTAGGACATTTCCAATTTGTTGAGATTATTTTTTGAAAGGTTAGTAAAAATGGGTGACGCATAGAGTAGAGAAGAGATTAGATGAGTGTGTGCTATTGTGGTTCAAGGTGAAGGTAGGATAAAGGATTTTATCCTATAGAGAGAGCCTAGCTTTTTATTGACTGTTTTTATAGTATTGTTAATATGGATGTCAAACTTCAGATTATTGTCAATGGTGACTCTTAATAGTTTTGTGGATGGGTCTGAAGATATAATGGTATTATTGATAGAGTTTATTGAGAAATCCAGTGGAGGGGATTTCTTGGTAGGAGAGAAGAGGAGGAGTTTAGTCTTTTTGGGGTATAGGAGAAGCCATCTATGTGTGAAACCATTGCTCAACTGTATTGAATACTTGGGTCAGATAGAGTAGTTCAGAAGAGGAGGGGGCTGAGAAAATCAGTGTAGAGTCATCTGCATATTGTATGCATGTAGCTTGGGGGATGGCAAGGTGAAGATCATTGATGAATATGGAAAAAAGTAGAGGTCCAAGGATGGAACCCTGGGGGACTCCGAGGTTGACAGGGAGATGAATAGATAGAGACTTGTGCCATAGTACGGCCTGTTGTCTTTTATCCAGGTAGGACTGGAACCACTTAATAGAGGATGTATCTAGTGACAGGGATTTTAGTATTGTGATGAGAATTTGGTGATTTTACCATGACAAATGCTATATATGCTATATATATGCTATATATATGCTATATATATATTTGTTTTTCTATATATATGTATAGTTTCTTCATATATATATATATATATATATATATATATATATATATATATATATATATATATATATATGCGTATATGTATATGTGTATATCTATATCACTATTGATATTATGTATATATTTGTCCATAAGTATGCATCTCCATACATATATAAATGTGTATATATATAAATGCTAGACCGGACTGATTCTACGGAAAATTTTCCCTACTGTTGAATGAGCATATGTTGGGAAAAGCATCAGCAGTTCTACAGTTCAAATGGTGTAGTGGTACATTCCGCTGACTATGGTGTACAGGGCCCTGTTTTCAAGACCTGGCAGGGCTGATAATTTTGTTGCTCTTACTCCTGCTTACAACCGCTTACTCATACTTATACCCAGACTAATTCTTAAAAAGAAAAGAGAAAGGGGTGATAGGAAAGTGGTGGAAAAGGGGCATGCAGAGGGAAGAACAATATGAAAGATAGTTATAGATGTGCAGGACAGGTGTACGGAAGGTCCATAGCTGTCCATTTCTTATATAGCAGCAGTTCTGCATTTGTACAGAATTTGGAGGTGAATTTAGACACTCAAATCCTAGAGAGGGGTGAGAACAACATAAATGTGTTGTTAAACCTGCTAAGCATAGCTGAGCATTGCTAACCACTACTCACATTTCATTCTCATAATATACCACACTAATGACTTAATTTAGTAAGTGTATATGATTTCCATTACATGACATGGCTGTATTTGCTTTTATTACAGTAGCAAAGGCTATAAAGCCATGGTAGTGCAGCTGCAGCATTATTGCCTCACAGCAAGAGGTTCTCTCGTTTGATTCTCTGTTGGAGCGCCTTCTGTGTGGAGTTGGCATGTCCTCCCCACGGTCGAGTGGCATTTGAAAGATATGCATAGAATGGGCGTGCCTTTGTTGAAGGTTGGGCGTCGAGCTGGCACCTCGGCACCCTTAAAAAATCTACTGCCAATCATTAGCTGTGGCGGCCCATAACTGGAAAAAGCTGAAAGAAGAACAAGAACAGTAACAAAGGCTATAACTATATTGTATGTGACACATGTATACATGGGTGTTTTCACATGTTATATGTGCTCACACATCCATTTTACACCAGCTACACTACCCTGGGTAACAAAAAAAAAACGTAACACATATTTTAATATAAACATAGCACTTTTAACACTGCTTTCCCATGTAAATTTGGATTGCCTGGTGTATTATTCGAACCATGTATGCCTGCATGCAGAGCTAGGACTCTGACCACTACACTATCTTGGTTTGGGAATTTGAGCTGTATATTTTTATTTATCGCCTATGGATATTAATATTATATTACTATATTAAATGGAGAGTATTGAAATTTTTGGCCATGTCATTAAGGACTGCTGTCATGACATAATGGCATACATTTCAGTTTCAGACTTGCATGCTTCTGAACATTAATGCTTATCCATAATAAGTTTTCTATCAACTTTCTGTCTGTCCTCTGTGCAGATGGGATGACACTGCTGCTCAGGTTGTGGTTGACTACACTGTAGAAGCGCATGCCTGTGTTCATGTTGGATGCAGCCAGGAATTGTATTAGGCCTATGGAGACCTCTATGTGTTGCCTTTGAGTGGCATTATAGACCTGCTTCCTGATCATGAGGGGAGTGGGCCAGGTTCTGCACATGCACATGTGTACCTATGGGGGGACAGGGGGTGATGTTTACACTTCACCTGTCTGCAGCCAGTTGCCTATATCCATGGCATATGTGTATTTGGTTGTCTTGACTACCACTACAGAGCAGATATGAGTGTTGCCTCTGGAATTGCAGTCTGGAAGGTCTAGTGATTGGCCTTGGTGGATGTCTGCAGTTTGCACTCAAAGACAGCCTTACAGTACATCACCTGTGACCTTATTTACTTGTGCAGAACAAGGTGACATGGCTTCCAATGAGGCACCTGTTCCTTCTTGGCCCATGCTGTGATTATTTCCACCTATGATGGTAGTTGTGTATTGCTGCTGTCGACCACAGGTGTTCAGCCTACCTTGAGGGGGTTGATGTTGTCCTGTTGGGTATTGCTGAGGGCATAAAGCTATGTAGGTGCCCACATAGTATTGTGGTGTGGGCCTGGACACTGCTGCTAGTACCAACATATGGGATACCCTTCATGTGTGCCTTGCCCATTTTCCTTGCCTGTGCCAGGCACATTATGGAGGTGAGGGGGCTACAGCTTCACAGACAGTAGGTGAACATACCTCACAGGACAGGAAATTTGGAGACAGCCCAACAACAAACAAACTAGCTGAAAAAACCAAGTCCAACAGTCCACAGTAGAATGGAGTATTTTAAACGTAAAACAGTTTAATTAAAACTTGAAACGCTTTTCATCACCAGTAGTATGGTGACTTCCTCAGAAATGCAAGCCAAGTTAGTGCAACACATTTAAATTACAAAACACTACATGGCACATGACAAAATGAACCAATCAGTTGGATACACCATTTAAAGAAACATATTAGTAACAGTGTATCACATTAGTAAAGGTCTTAAAAAGTATAGCGCACTTATTCAAGCTGCTACAAGTAGTTAAGTGACCACTTATTTAAAAGATATAATATAAAAACACTACTATTTATTTGTAAACAATATATTTATAAAAGTCATAAATAAATACTCCTATTGTGTTAAACGACCAACTAATATAAAAACGACTGCATAAACCTAATAAAAAGTTTAAATTAATTCAAACAAAGAACATCACCTACTTAAACTTTTTAATTTTAACAGACAAGAAATATTGCAAGCCTCATTTAGACCGGGATATGAAAAAGCATTTAAGTGCAATTGCCATTCTAACTCACGCTCTTCTAAAAGCAATGCTGAGGGACCGCCTCTAATATCTGGCAACACACGGTCAATAGCTTTGAAACAAAACTTATGGCCTCCACTTGAATTGAAGTGCCTAGCTAGTGCATTCTTATATTTATTTTTATCTATGGCATAAACATGCTCATAGATTCTTTCGCAAAATTTTCGTTCCATTTTACCTACGTAAAACGCCGGGCAGTTGTTGCACATAGCAACATATATTACTGCCTTAGATTCACAATTTAATTTATACTTAAGGTAAAACTTCCTGTTACTACCAATAGAGAAGGAATTACCTGTTTTGATGTATTTACACATCCTACATGCTCCGCAAATATACATGCCCACAAATCTCCCACCCCGACTTGAGGCTCTACATTCAAGTAGGTTTTTCAGGTTAGACCCCCTTCTATATACAATTTTAGGCAAGGTCCCTAACCTGTCAAGTAGAGAGTTATCTCTACTAATAAAAGTCCAATTCTTGTATAAAATAATTCTAAGTCTAGCACTGTCATTATTGTATGTTGTGATAAAACTAACATTAAAATCCCCCTGTTGGTCAATGTTTGGTTTTAAGTTTGTATTTACATTCGTACCTATATTCACAACAAAAATGTTAGCGTTAGTGAAATGTGAAGCATCAGTATTAAGGTCCTGTCCAGTATTTGTTAACTCATTGACCTCATGTACCTCATGTAATTGATGCAACACCTCATCTCCCTTGGAAAGCAGGGGTCTAAAATTACCATTAAGACATTTACCCTGGATTTCCTCTATTAAAGGGTCAATCAAAGAAGTAGGATAACCACATTTTTGGAACAAGCCACTAAGGAAATGACATTCTTCCAGAAAGTCCTTTTCTAAAGAAGTCATCCTAGCAGCCCTGATGAGTTGGCTCTTCACTATAGATCTTTTTTTGTGTGTATGGATGGGCGCTAGTGAAATGCAGGAATGAATTACAGTAAGTAGTTTTCCTAAAGATTTTTGAAATTAACCTTTTATTAGCCAAATCCTTAGTTAACTTTATATCCAAGTAGGCAATACTATCCTTCCTAAAGTTAAATGTAAATTTGAAAAAATCAGTAGTAGTGTTCAAGTAGTCCACAAATGTGTGAGCTTGTATCTCATTATCTCTAAACAATATAAAAATATCGCCCAGGTGTGTTCAGGTGAATTAAAAATAAACATTCTCTCCCAGTAGGCCATAAATAAGTTGGCCAAACTGGCCCCACAGCACCCTGTTTTTGGAGGTAAATGTCTCCGTCAAACATGAAAAAGTTATTAGTGAGGATAAAGTCAATAAGTTCTTCAACCAAACCTATTTCTGTAGACAGGGCTTTCTTGTTTTTAAGCATAAAGCGTTTCAAGTTTTAATTAAACTGTTTTGCATTTAAAATACTCCATTCTACTGTGGACTGTTGAACTTGTTTTTTTCAGTTGATACTTCTTGAGACAGCCCAACAACATTGGGGATGAAGCTTCAGAATTGGGTACAGATTGTATGTAATTTGTGCTGTTATATACATGGAGGGTTGCTAGATTGACATGGTTCGTCTGGACATGCATTTATTGGGTGACTTGACATCTGACAGTGATATGCCTCTGACATACATCTCAATCGGCATGTTGTCCACACACTGGCCAGATGTTTGCCTGTTATGCTTGGTCTGCTCCTCGAACAACATCTGTTTTTGTGGGATTGGTAGGATAATGTGAGGATTGTAGTCAGTAACTGTTGAAATCCATTGGTGTTCCAGACATCATATCCTTCAAGGATGTTATGTTACAACAACACGTGAAACACCAGCTACTGTTTCAGTTTGTAACACCATTTTGTGTGATATGTCCCTCTTTCCAGCCCCCTGTCCCACAAGTATGTCATGCATTGTTCAGATGACCTGCGCTACGAGGTGCAGAGGTATGGTATATCATTAATTACCAACTGCACTCCAGTTATCATGCCAATGACCTGACAGACTCCTGGCCATCGTATGCAGCGGTGGCCAGGGTTATGGTTCCACACCCTGGTGATTCCTTGGAAATCTGTACATATGACAGTTATGTATGTCTGGCCATTGTGAACAGACTGCCAAGATTGTGTAGCAGTGTTGCATGTAGATGTTTTTCAGGCCGGGTAGGGAGAGTAGCAGATGTGAGTGGGAAGCTGGCATGATTGTTAAGGTGTTTACCTTCAGACTCAAGCTGCAGGGTTTGATTCTCACAGGGGGCAATTAGCTAGGCTTAAAATGGTCTGCAAGGACAGTTAGCCTAGTACTAATCTATGAACCTATGAACCTATGAACATCCTTGACCTATCTGACTCTGCATGCTGCTACAGTCTATCAGGTCTGTATGCTTGTAGAGGTTGACTGTGAAATGTCCTGTAACACCTCAAGATTCCCAGTACACTGTGAATTGGGCCAGTATATGTTGGTGTAGTGTGTGACTAGCAATCAGGATATGTTTGTTCAGACAGTCATTATACTCCAGAGTTCATTTTGGGTACTGGTATGTTGCTGTGACTGTGGTGCAAATGTTTTGGGTGGAAGTTTTTGCACCACTCTCTGCTTTTTACTACAGTTTCATCCCTATAGTGCATGCTATATTTGTATATTCATGGGTAATTGCCCAGAGGTGATGTGGGGGAGTGTCATGTTGGCCTTACTGCACTTCATAAGGTGTTGGGTGACATATTTGGCAGCTGTCAGGGGATTTCCATTCTGTTACATGACTGCAGTCATACCTCTACACAGTCCAGAGGCCTAAACACTGTCCAGATGGATGGCTCATATGTTTGGTCTGTTCCCCAGACAGTTGTTGTCCTTGGCTAATCAGTAGGATGCTCTGGAGAATGCAGTCAGTAAATGCTAACATCCATTGGTGTTACTGACTTCATATCCCTCAGAAAAAATATGTTACAACAAAGCTGGTAACACCAGCAACTGTCTACATTTAGAATAGCAATATGTCCAATATACCCCTGTTTTGGCTTGTGTCCCCCAGTTATGTCAGGCTTTGTCCAGATGTCATGCACTAAGAGGTTCAGAGGTATGTAGTTTCATTATTTATTTCATTCATTCCTGCTACCATCCCAGTGATGTCATAGACTTCCCAGACATGTAACAAGGAAGTGGCCATAGATATGAGTCCTGTGCCTATACATTCTATGGGAAACTGTACATTTGAGAGGTTTGTGTATGTCTGCCTATTGTTAAAAGACTGTCAGGATTGTGTAGCAGTGTAATGTGTACATGGTACTTTGGCTGTTTTGGGAGGGGGTACATGTGAGTGTCATGGGCCCTTTCTATCTGACCGTGCATGCTGCTCCAGTTTCTGGTTCCCTGTTGCCTGTATATGTTTGTTCATGCAGATGGTGATATGTCCTGTAACACCTCAAGATTCTCACTACACTGTGGCTTGGGGCAATATATGTAGGGGTATTGTGTGAGTGGCAAACGGGAATTTGTTGCTCCTACAGTCATTATACTGTCATGTTCAGTTTGCTTACTGGTATGTTGCTGTGACTGTGGTGCAATTGTTTGGAGGTTCATAGGTTCATAGGTTTGTACTAGGCCAACAGCCCTGGAGCCTTTGCAAGCTGAGCCCGTAGAAGTGCCCTGGCATCATGCCGCCATTAGCTCACGGTGCCTCTATCAAGTAGTGCCACTGGAGTGATCCCCAGGATGAACTTTCTATTTCCCATCTACTCATCAAGATTTCTCATGAAAAGGGCCAGTGAGGTGCTCTGCTTGACTTGTATGGGAAGTCTATTCCAGAGCATTGCCAGTCTCTGGATTATGAACCTGTCCCTCCAGCATGTTTTGTTGATTGTGGTAATGAGGTTGAGGTCTCTGGAGTGTGTGGTGTGGAGATACTGGGATTTCTTTAGGTGTAACATTTATAACAGGGCTGAGTCAGACATGACTTTGTAAGTCAAGCAGAGATCGCCTCTTAATAGATGATATGAGACAGAGAAAAGTAGGACATATTTTTAAGGCCTAGGATCCTCTTCAAGAGGTACTTTTGTGGCCTTTCCAGTTGTTGCAGGTGTTTAGTGAGGTACATGCCAAATGGGGCATTATACTCAATGATTGGACTAATGAGGGAAGAGTAGAGAGAGATAATGACCTCTTTCTTCCTGGATGAAAAACCCTTGGTAATGAGATGTGCCACTTTCACACCAGTGTCTGTTTTCCACTAGTGTTACATCCTTGTAGTGCCAGTTATATTTGCTAATGGATGTGTACAGCCCCAGAGCTGGACTTGGGTAGTGTTATGTCAGTCTGATTGTAGTTTGGACATTGCTCAGTAGCTCAGTGTAGTTTCCTTAATGTTGTGTTATGTTCACATATTTGTAGGATGTCCAGTTGTCTGGCTGTTATCTTTGGTCTTGTCCCCATAACCGATGTGTATTCCTGACACATTAGTGGGATGATGTGGGGATTGAGGTCACTAACTAATGAGAAGCAATTGAGTCCTGGAATTGTGATATTTCAGTCAATATATTTTAGGACATACAGTGTTACTACATCAACTTTCTCAGCTTATCTACTGACGTATTTTGGATATGCCCTATTTTCAGGCCTTTGTCCCCCCCACTTTGTCAGGCTTGGTCCAGATTCATTGCACTAAGGGGTTCTGAGCATACCTCTCCACTGCCAGGATTTTCACAGAATGTCTGGATGTTTGGCCCATACTTTCGTTCAGTTCCACAATTTATTTGTATTTGTCTGGTAAATCACGGTGATGATCCAAGGATTTATATCAGTAAATAATGACATAACATTTCAGTTTCCATCCTCATATCCTTCAGTAATTGTCCGCTGAAACACACCCTGTTGCTGTAGCAAATGTCTTCATTTGTAACAGCAATATTTGAAATATGTCCCAATTTGTGCCCCCCCCCCTTTACAGCCTTTGTACAGGTTTCTTGTGCTAACAGGTTGGGAAGGATGGTTTTGAGGTATAACTGCACTGCATGTTATTTACACACACATATATATATATATATGTGTGTGTGTGTGTGTGTGTGTGTGTGTATGTCTATATACAAAACATGAATGGTTCCACAAATCTTTCTCCCTAATGTTGTATGCCTCTATTGCATGATATGTTTGAAAAAGCAACTTTCATTTCTACAGCTCAGGTGGTGTAGTGGTACATTTCTCTGACTGTAGTGTTTTGTGTCATGGATTTGATACTTGGGACTGGTATTAATGATAAATGATCAGAATACATGATATGTTTGTTAAAGCATTACAGATACTCACAGCTCAGATGGTGTAGTGGTATTTTGCTGTGATTATACAGGACAGCATCCTGGATTCGAGACTTGGGAGGGCTGACTATTTTGTTGCTGGGCAGAACAAGGTCTGATGGATACAGAGTGATTGAAGCACATTTAAGCATATTATACTTATATTTTATAGTATAAAATAATATTTATATATACATTATAATTTTACATTTACCTTCCATGACATCCCCCATATGTGCTTTCATTAACGTATATTCTTGTGTGACTATATGTATGGGGCACTAGTGTTTATATGGGGGTTTCACATCTTTTCTACACTGACATATCACTTTTGGAACTGTTACACTATCTTGGTTGACAAAAAAAGTTACTACATAATTTAAGTTTACTAAAATAATTTTAACACTACTTTCATATAAGAAAATAAGTAGATTGTCTTGTTTATTGAACCACAAATGCCTGAATGTAAAGCCACAAGTCTAACCACTACAATACCTCAGCTTGAAAAAGTCACCTGTCTATTTGCATTTAGCTCCTATGGGATGTTTAAGCTATGCTAAGTGGACGGCCATAATGTGCACGCCCACTTAGCTACACTTAAACATTCCTTAGGCTAGTATAAAAAGTATATATTATTATGATATTATTAGGTTATATGGCTGTGTATTGTGGTGTGCTGACAACTACTTGGGACTGCAAACGTGAAATACTGGCATTGATTGGGCTTTCAGGCTTTTATCCTTCAGGGACTCCTGCTAATGCATATCCTGTTATCTATCAACTTTCTAATTGTGTGGGGCAAATTTTCAGGCATGTCCCTAATGTAGTATTTAGTCATTTGTGCCTTTGTTAACATGCACTGCTGTGAGGGAATATTGGCATACATTTGCTTTCAGACTTCTAACCTTATGTGATTCATGCTAATACATGAACTTTTCTCTATCAACTTTCTATGTTTGTGGGGCTGTGCTTGTGCTTTTTCACTTTTAGGGGAGTTATCCCCCATTGTGTGCATTTGCACATATTTCCTGCTTTAGATTGCAACAGTGTTGTATGGCACTTTAGCAATGCAGGGGGTGTATCACAGAACCTGTCACACACCCTCTGCTTTGCTTTCATGTTGCCGTTTTTATTTCTGAGTCAGCGGACATTGAAATGATCATTTTTTCTTGTCAGTGTCCGCTGACAATGAAATACTGGCATACAATTAGAGCAAAGCTCTAATATTATGCCAGTTTGGCTTAGAAAGTGCAGGGGGCATGTTTAGTGTCCATGCACTACTCGGACACACCCCTGCACTCATTCATGGTTCGTGTCAATGTAGATTAAACAGCAGCATGCCTTCATGCATATGCAAGGTGCACTGCTGTTTAAAAATGGACATGAGCCACTCCGTGCAAGAATAATCTTATTTTTGCATGGAGCTTCATGAATCTGGGAGAGGATATAAGTTTTATTCCTATGTCATTTTTTCATATCGGTAGCTAATATTTGTACATTTTCACTATGATAACCCCTTTCTATGAAAAAATTTGCCATGGTATTCATTTGTTGATACATATACTCTTTATTAGTATTTAATCTGACAACACGAGTATACTGTTTTTTTTAACATTTCTAAAAATATAGGGATGGTGCATACTATGGCTATGTAAATAAGTATTTTTCTTAACTTCTTTTTTAAATAATGTAGTTTCTATAGCACCATTAACATTTTAAATAACCTTATATCCAGAAAATCTATTTGTGTAAAATGAATAGAATATTTAAAACATAAAAAATCAGATGTAGAATGTAAAAAGTTGATGAATTCATAAAAAGTAATTAAAGTCCTTTCCATATCATAAACATATCACCTACAAAATGTTTATAAAATATGTTAGTCAAAAATGAATGTACCGTCTCATTAAGAATAAATTTCTTTTCCCAGTTATTGACCACTAAATTAGGATAACTGTTAGCCATAGGAGTACCCATGGCTACTCCTTTATACTGTTTATAAACTGTATTGTGAAATAAAAAAATGTTATTATATCAAACCAACTTAGTCAAAGCACAAATAGCTTCTATTTCAGTAGGAAAGAAAATACAACAAAAAGTAATAAATTCTGTTAAGAACTCAATACAAGTGTCATTTGGTATTGACGTAAATAATGCTTCTACATTAACGTCACAAAATAACTGTCAGCAATGCTGTTAGTCTATGAGACCAGGTATAAAGTTGTTCCAGAAATCAAAAGTATCCTTTATAATTGTTGTAGAGTATTTTAATGCCTTTTTTAAGTTGTTTCTCTACATAATTTGAAATATGTTCAGTAACCCAGCCTATGAATAAAACAATAGGTCGGGGGGGGGGGTGCTAGTGATAGATTTATGAATTTTTGGAATACTGTAAATGAAAGGGATTCATGGATTGGCTACATGTAAATATTTACACATGCCTAGTGATATTTGTCCATTGAGATGCATGTCATAAATAACATTTTTAACATAAGAAATAATACAGTTCACTTGTTGAATTTGCATCTCTTCATAGTCATTAGTGTTTAGCATCTCAGACATTTTGGAATTATAGTATTCTGTGTCTAGAACAACAATCCCCGCACCTTTGTCTGCTGGTTTAAGACTAATGTCTGTATTAAAAAATAAATTAATTGCTTGTGATTGTGAATGACTCAGGTTTGCCTGTGCTCACATTCAGCTCAGATATCATTAACAACCGCTTCTTCAAAAACTGCTATTAACGGATTATTGATCTGAATAAAAGTGCTTCTAGTTAGAGATGGAGTCATTGCTTCATTTAAAGTACTAGATCTATATAATAGTTTAAGGTTTAGAGATCTCACAAACAATTTAAAATTAATTAAATCTCCAGCTATATCAGTCACTTGCATTGGTACAAAGGATAAACCTTTATTTAAAGCAGCTAGTTCATGTTTTGTTAAAGTAGACTTTGATAGGTTGAAAACAATACCATTCAAGTCTGTGTTTGGCTTCTCGTAATCATTCTCTGTCCTATGTATTGTGTTCTGGAACACCCTTGATTGGTAATGTAGTTTCTCTTGTCCTTGGATTGGGTATGGCTTGTTTAACTGCAGTGGACTATCCAAAGGTTCAAAGGCTGAGATAATATTTGAACCTACTATTACTGGTAAAGAGGATATTTCTTTTGAAATATTTACATAATTGTTAGGAGAACAGACCATTTCAGTAGGTAAAGTCTCTGCTGGAATATTGGATGCTTTCTTATGGTTGTGTTCCATCTCCTCCCTTTGCAGAGAAGACACTAGTTGATGATTGGACTAGGAGAAAATGCTGCCTGTTTTGAAATCAAAGTAATCTCTTTTAATTTTTCTTTTTTTGGTCTCAATGAGATGTTGCTCAAAATTAGTAATGCGATCCATTACTTCAGCCAACAAAGATGAATACAAATTTAATTCTATCCTGACCACAAGTTCGTTAAAGTTACTTAATAGTTCTGCTTTTAGCATAGTTTCAATTGGCAGGGAAAATCTGTTCATTAGTTGCATGTATTGAAATGAACAGTTTAAATTTACCACTTGCCACTGTTGTAGGAGCTTAGGATAGTTAGCACGAAACACTGGCATTTTAAGAATGTGTAAGCCCCTACTGGATATCTTATGTTTCAAATAAACTTTAAAAGATAATCACTGCCATTGTAATTTCTTATATAGTTTAATTTTATGCTCAAAGCCTTGTAGTTGTGTAATATAGTAGGTTGATAATCTGCATTACCAGTTGGAACTTCAGACAATAGTGGATTAATTGATATTTCCACCATCAAGTTTAAATTTGGTATATTTAGCTGGCAGGTACTAACTGAAAGTATTAGATTAAGATGAAACATTGTGTTCATGAGCAGTACTAAACAAAACAACTATAGAAATGATAAAATTAAGTACCACCAAGTAAATAAAGCTGTATAATACTGAAGAATATGTGAACATCTCTCTGATATATGGCGAGAACTGGCCACCAATGCCCTATATAGATATATCAAAAACACAGATACTTCACATGTTTTTATTTTTTTGATATTGCAGAATATTTATGAAACAATAAGAGGGGGTGATTTGAGCAACTATACAGAGATCCAGGAAAATAAATGTATTTTGCGATTTAGAGCCCATCATTACCAGAGGCTCAATGATAGTTTTATTTTAAAACCAACTCTAAAACTATTACAAGAGAGAATACGATAAACATTTATTGATTATTAAATTTGCTTTTAATACTGTATATAAACAATAATATTATATAGTAATATTTGTATTAATAGATTCTTATTTTTAAATGTCTTTTTTATTTGTGTTAATGATTTAATTAGAAATTTGTCATGTATGTGATCACATTTTATGTATTAAATTGGTCTTATTGCTCTTATTTGTTTTGTTTGCCTGAAGAAGCCTGAATGGTGAAAGTTTTGTCACTAGCAAAGTTTAACAAACAGTTTTGTTTTGATATAGACAAGCTTTCTGGTGCCTCTATCACATTACTTTACATATACACTTTTTATTTTATTTGGTGTTATCTGGCTTTATCTATGTTGGCAGTACTTAATTTTATCATTTCCATATATTCATTTAATCCATGACGCTTATGAGTGAGATTATCCAGCTAATTTCTTTTACTCTGTCATGTTTCTGTGTGTGTGTGTGTGTGTGTGTGTGTGTGTGTGTGTGTGTGTGCTTTTCTATCACTTTAAAGAATAAAATCAGAAGCTTTTTCAGTACCAGTGGGTCATCTATCTGTGGAATATTGCCGTCTCCTTGGTTTGGTAGAGAGTTTGGATAACCTAGGCAGGTAAATAGATATATGAATATAAATATATACAAATAGATACATATGCACACACAGACCAATACACACACAAAATGTACATATATACACACACACAGACACACAGGCAAATACACACGCAGACACACACATACACACACACACACACACACACACACACACACACACATATCTACTTTAGCTCATCAAATTAATTTTAAATAAAAGAGTCAAGAAAAACAAAAGTTTATAACAGCAAGAGTGCAAAAGACTGGAACTTAGAACATTGAACTAGCTATGTATTTTGAATGCAGATTGCAGTACAGTGAGGATTGGGAAATTTACGCTTTTCCTCACTGTAGTACAATCTCAGAGTAGATATATATAATTTGCAGTTATGTGTAATTTTTTTTTTACATTTTCCCCATACCCCCTGTAAATTATATATTCTAACTCTTGAGATTGCACTACAGTGAGGAAAAGGGTTGATTTCATGATGCGCAATGTACCATGATCTGCATTCAAACTATATGTAGCAAACAGCACACTATGATGCAATAGTGTATTTTCAGTATCTGGAATAGGAGGAAGCAATGGATATTGTCACAAATTAATTAAATTATTGTGTGATTTAAGATTAAGAAAGCGTCCCTAATAATAAATGATAATGAATGTCATAGCATGTCAGACTTATGACAATTAAATGAGTATGCTCATGTACACACAATTGTGCTAGGTCCTTTATCAATGTTTGATAGGACAGTAAGGTTTCTCTGTATGACTATACGCATACCATCCTAGAACTGCAGAACACTCTTGTACACCACAATACTCAATGCATGTGCCAAAGTAGCACTTTCACCCTGGCACTGGTAGAACAAATGTCTACTGCCATGAAATCCAAAGCTATGTTCACGTTTGCATACAACATAGCAAGGGATAAGACTGATGTGAAGTAATGGTTGTTGTGTGATGTCAGTATATTCATGTAAAATGAAACTCTATGCTAGAATTAAACATCAAGCTGTACAACTCTTCCAAATCAAAAATATGACTATTAATTGCATTTGCCACAGTGAAACTATCACAGGTGCTGAAGTCTACTTATGTGAAGTCATTCAATCAGTTGCACTTTATTTGTCCGTAATTTTTATCTCCTAAAATTTATGGTGGAGGGTTTTGCCACTCTATACATACAAAATATAATTGTGGGGGGAGTCTTTCATGCAGAACAGTTAAGGACACAAATGGTTGCAGTCACTCAATGCTGCTTTGGAACATTTGCCTAAATGTTTAGAAAAACAGCACCATAGCAGGATCAATGAATGTGCCATGATATAAATGCATCAACAATTGTCATGTGCATGGTTAGAAAAACACCATAGCATGATCAATGAATGTGCCATGGTATAAGTGTACAAACAACTGTCATATGTGTGGTTAGAAAAACAGCACCATAGCATGATCGATGAATGTGCCATGGTATAAGTGCATCAATTGTCACATGTGTGGTTAGAAAAAACAGCACCATAGCAGGATCAATGAATATGCCATGGTATAAGTGCATCAACAATTGTCACGTATGGTTTAAGTAAAAGCATTATATCATGTGTATGAATCAAGGAATATGTGTCCCTTTAATTACTTAGACCGAATCTTGCTGTATTTCAAACAACACTGCTTGATGCTAGGTATACTCTAACACACCCGTAGCACCTACTGTTGTTAGTGTGATGATAGAACAGCAATTAAATACAATGTGGATATAATCCTGTATTAGAACAAATGCCTTACTTAGGCAACAACATACATTACATCGTCTCATGTCCTCAGCACTTTAGAAATACCTAGGAATGACTATCATCAATATGTTGCCTGGCCAAATCACATGAGTAATAGCTCTTTTATACCACTACGTATGAGACATGCTTCAAGGGAAATCACAAGTTAATAAGACGCACAGTGCAGTGTAAGGCAAACACTCATCGCATTTTGCAATAACACCTGAAATGCCATTTATCATCACATACTACAGCTGCTCATTGCCAGACTCATGCAAATTTTGAGGACTATAACTAATCAAACAGAAGGAGCTTAAACAGATACACAGTTAACTCATTCACAGGAAAGGCACTTATAAAAACAGGAAATGAGTTTCATCTAATGCTGGATTTGTAATATTGTTGAGATGAAAAACTAAGTTTATTGACTGGATCATAAGCTCTACACTCCACCAAGGAAATCATAATTTACACAACTCAAAATTACACACATCAGCCAATGGAAGATGTAGGTTTTATTCTTCAGCAAGGTTATGGTAGACTGTAAATGCCATAATATGACATTTAAATCCATCAGCCTAATGAATACTCAATAGTACAAAGGGGTGAGAGAGAAAAGGGTGAAGATAAAGACAGATATACAGATGCATATGAAAAGGTTGTGTTATGGGGCATTAATGTACATCTTTATGGTGTGTCCTCAGTATTCATCAGTCATGTTCTGTATCAATAAGTGATGGCTCTGGGGATCAAGAAACTGTAGGACATGCAAAACCTGATGATGATGTAAGTAGAGTGATGGTTGTTTACTAAATCTTCCCTATGGTCATGGATGCATTAGCCAATGCTTAACTGGATAAAAAGCAAGATATATGTCAGAAATATATCAAAGAAGTACAACATCACGGTAAGAAATAATGTAACATACATCTGGAATCTGACCATTGATGCTAAGGTCAAAACTGAATTTTCAGAAAACTGATTTATGTCAACACTCCACAGAGGATGTTATATTTTGCTACATCTAATAGTCAAAGAATTGTGGAAGTAACTGTTGACAATGATTTTCTTTGTTCTGCATTTACCCTGTATTCCAATACCACAGCATGTTTAACCATCACTGTGTGAGGAGAATTGGACTACTGTGGGTGATGGCAACAACTGACTAGGTTTTGCCATAGGACATCAACAGCCATTCATCATCACTCAGCATTGATGACTGATGCCATACTTCATGTAAAGACTGAGAACAAAAAGTAAAGGCTTTCTTATGGTCCCTTTCTGGCTATGTGTGTTGTGTGTGATTCTATTTTTGACCAGATTACCCATGTGAAAAGGGGGGTTAATAGGAAAGTGGTGCAATGGGATGGGAGGCAAGCATAGGGGAGACTCAGGGGAAAAGATAGAGGAATTTGCAGGGTGGTAGTGGGAGAGAACCACAGCTACCTATATCTTCACAAAATAAATGTAGAAATGTAGCCAGAAGCACAGCTATCCATATCTTCACAAAATACATGTAGAAGTGTAGCCAGAATTTGCTGAATTTGGAATGTCACCACATCAAGGGTAGGTCAACAGAATAACATTGTACATCCAATTTAAGTGTATAAACAAGACACATAGGTGAATTGGAGAGCTATGTATGGATCATTATTTTTTGTGGGACAACTGCCTATTTTTTTACTTTTTGTACTTTCAAAGGAATGTTGGGGAAGGTGCTTAGGAATGTGAAGGTGAAGTAGGAAGGTTAGGTGAGGAAGCACACACAGACATGCAAGACAATCAAGACAGACAAGGATGGTGATTACACAAAAAGTTGGGAGACTCCATGATTTGGGATAGGTAAGGGACACTGGAGGCACACCCACATCAAACATGAGACTAGTGAGAATCTAGTCCTCACCCACAAAACTGTCATCATTGTTTCCTGTCTTAGCTTTCTGTGTCAGTGCTTGGCAGGCATCATCTTGGCAATGTGATGAAGTGCCTTTTCTACATGACCACTGTTCATTATTTTCTACACCAGCCCTGTCAGCCCCTGGCAGTGAAAAAAAATCACCACCTCCACTAATGCTACTCCTGGAGAGTACCAGTGCACCAGCTGCCAGGCGCGACCTGTGGAGGAATGGTGGACTGATTCTCTGTGGTCAGTCTACCTCTTTGTGCTGTGTGTCAGTTTTTGTAAGTAGAGATGTATGACAACAGAACATTTTTAAGCCATAGAAAATACTAACCTGCCCCCACCCAAAATAAAAAAGAAGTGTTGGGGTGAGACAAAAGAGAGAGAAAGATGTAGACCCAAGGCATATCACATGACTACATAATTTCAGAAAATAATCAGTTATGATTATCCAGTCTGTACACCTTTGCACTATCCAGGTATGATGGGAAGGTCTTACACAGTTGTACCATTAATCATTAAAACTGCTATGATATAAGTAATACAAGTATTTATTTCAGTATTGACATATTGCATATAATTACAATACCTATTAGGCTTACAGTATGACTTGATGCATATGTACCCTGTGCTTCTCTGAGGCCATTTGACCTCTCTTGGTGCACTTCTCATCACAATGTCTTCAGCAGCTCAACAACAGAGAAAAAGAGACATAAAAGCAAACTGAATAACAGTCATGGCTGTGTCCTGCATTCTCTAGCATTTAATGCTGATGGATCAGTGTGCTCACAGAACTGAGGGATGTCAGTCCTAAACTTATCCTCCCATCAGCTAAGGAGACCATTCTTGCACCATTTCAGGTCCTAATAGTGGTGACGATAATTATCTTAAATGTGTGGGATTCCAATGACACTGGAATCAGCCTTAGCTACTCTGTTCTAAGCCTCAGTCCTATACTGAGTCCCAGCACAGTCCCTCAGCAGCAGATTACAGCTATGGCACTTTACAAAGAGTGCCACAACTATCCTTTACTCCTCAACACCCTATCTCTGTGCTCAAAATTTAGCATCATCATCTCCCTCACCACCCATGCCTGCAGAAGTCAAGCAGCAACTCCAACTCCAAATTCCAATCAAGAATTTAATGGCTAGTGCAGAAACATGGACGCCCATGATGACTGCATTTGAATAATGGAAGTCACAGAGAGGCATTTGCAAAACAAAGAGGAAGGTATTTTTCAAACAGCAATGAAGGTATAAAACATGGCAATTAAATTTACCATGTATGATGCCCAACATATTCACACTTTTTTAGATGGTCAGTACTGACAGGCTTAATGGCTTGGCTGGTTATCCTTGGGGTCTTGGAGGTTAAATAGAATGACTAGGCCCAACATTTTCTGGAATTACACACTGTAAAAAGTTAGTTGACCAAGATGGGAATCAAATCAAGGTGATTACTATAGCAATAACCCACGCCTGGGTGTGGGTAATGCTGGATTTACCCACGGTTGGCGTGGTTTGGTCCCGAGGGCGAAGCCCGAGGACCAAACAAAGCCAACCGTGGGTAAATACAGCATTACCCACACCCAGAAGTGGTTATTGCTATTATATGACATTATTTAAGAAAAGAAACTATTACTTTTCTTAAATAATGGCATAGTATAATGCCTGTTTAATGCCCTTCCGCAGATGTCTGGCATCCGCGACAGTTCTGATGTACTGCGCACCTGCGCAGTACATCAGAGCTGTGGGCAAAAGCAACGGAGAAAGCAAGATCTCCGTTGTTTTTTTTTTACTGTTTTCGCTATGTTAAATGGGTTTAACATAGCGAGACAGTTTTAAAATAAGCAATGGAGATGTCCTTTGCTTATTTTAAAACTGTCTCGCTATATTAAACCCATTTAACATAGCAAAAAAGCAACGGAGATCTTGCTTTCTCCGTTGCTTTTTTTTTAAAACCTGTCTCACTATGTTAAATGGGTTTAGCATAGAGAGACAGCTTTAAAATAAGCAACGGAGATCTCCGTTGCTTATTTTAAAGCTGTCTCGCTATGTTAAACCCATTTAACATAGCGAGACAGTTTTAAAAGTAGAGTTATACTAATGGAAAAAAGTCCGGGCGACCGGACCTTTTTCCATTAGTATAACTCGATTTACAATGTGCACGCTGGCCAAACAGCGTGCACGTTTTGGGGGGGTCATGGTATAATTCTTAGTTTAACAGCAGAATTCTGCTCAGTCATGTTCATTAGAAATAAACTCCATTAGCATGAATGGAGATATACTTCAGATAGGGTGTATGTGAATTATTGGAAGTCCTGTGAACTGCATTCCCATGAAAGAGGCAGTATTACTGTCTGTGAATGTATGTCAGGTCAACAGACTTTCATGAGCTGATTAATGCAGGTTGTGGTATGATACATACTGTCATAGACACAGAGTTGGGTAATGTGAGGAAAGACGATGATTTTGGTTGGGGTATGATGCATACTGTCAAAAACATTGAGTTTGGTAATGTGAGGAAAGAAGATGATTTTAACTTAAGTATTCTGTCCATCATAAATGTGCAAGTGCATTTTAGTCATTATCATAATTATCCTGCTTAAACAATCACACAAACATTCAACTGTGTTTCATAACTAAATCATTTATAATATAAGCTGCTTAGAATAATGTATTTATCAAAGCATTAATGAGACATTTCTTTCAATAAACCTAATTATGATAGCCGTTTCTATGTAGTGTTACCTTCCTAATCAAAGTGCTGTTCGAAATGCATTCTAACACTCTTTGTAAAAATAAGTGCTTAACTGGATTTGAGCTCGGGATCACCATTGTTCTATTGCTAAAGTCAATACACTTACACCTTGTGCCACAGAGACAGTTACACAGCATGTGGATGTCCTCCACTCAGTACTGTTAAGATTGTTGATGTCCATACAGTGCCACTAAGCCTATTTGTGCTATAGAAAACTGCCCCAATAAAATGCCTCAGTTTTTTCCTTAAGCAGTTAAGCATGTTTCTGCTGCTTAGCAGTGAGAAAGTGCACAAGGCAAGAAACTGAAAAAGAAAAACCAATGAAGTTCTGATGAAAGTAAGTCATAAATCTGGAGTAATAATTTCTGCATTCCCTTCACACTGTATGGATTTGATCCTAGAGCAATTCTATTAAGAGGCCAAAGTCACTGCATTTCAGCTTCTGCCACAGAAACAGGTATACAGCAAGTGCGCATCACTCAATCATTAGTAGTGACATATAACGGTGAAAAATTTGTTTGAGCTAATGACGATCACAGAAATTATATTGTTTGTAGTCTGCTAAACAGTGCTGAAATTACACAGGCTAAAAATCAAGCAAAAAAAGCCCATATACAACAATTTATATTTCACACAGCACCACACAAGCTGCACTTTCACATCTGCTGTAAACATTCCAAGCAACATGTGGCTACAACCTGGATTCAGACCCTGCATACTTTCTCCTGTTTCTTCAAAATCATTTAATTTAACCTGTGTGTAACAATGATGCAATATAGAATTTCTTCTATTATTGCCATTCAGAGTGCTGTAGCAAAGCACACCTGTATCTTTGGCAGTGGTCTCTCGTTCATTGCTTTGAAATGGTGCCGGTCCAAAATGCACTCTGCCACAATGTGCACAAATGAGGAACACAGAAAAAAGAAAAAAAATTGTCAGTAGTAACAAATATCAGGGAATAATAATGAAGATGGAGTATTGTGCAGTTACCTAGAAGCATGTATGTTACAACCTGATTATATGCTCTGAAAATACACATTAACTCTACCAGATAGCATACTATTTGGATTTGAACCCTTAATTCAGTGCAGTAACAACACATACACTCAGCTGTGTTTCTTATCCCTCTTTGTTACCAATATAGGACCAGAAAATGTTCATTTTTCCTTTACTTGAGCATGTCTAGATCAATGTGATGCTGACAAATAATTTACACTAATAATATCCCATACCATATTAATGTGAGGTTGCCAACACTGACAGCTATTTCTTCTTTATATTTTCTGAACATCTTCCCTTCCTCTCAGCTTAACCACAGAAATAAAATGTTATGGGCATGTATTTGCATTTTTGTTTCAATGTGTGAAATAGCTGATCAGCATTTCAGACACACTTTAAACGGGATGGACAGTGAGCTGTTAATACAAGGATACCAATGTTATTAAGGTTGTTCTCATAGCCCTCAAGATGCTTACACTTACATCTAATCTGCATGATACAAACACTTCAGAAAAGGGTTACTTCAGTGTTGCTTGTTGTTGTAGTCAGAGCAATCAGCAACAGTTACAAGTCATTAGCAGCTAGCAATTGTCATTGCTCCCTGCAATCCTAGGGTGTGTGGATGCAATTATGCAATCACCAAGTGATTTATTTTTGGTATTCAGAAATGCTAATGATGTCACACTGTATTTGCATCTTCACAGTGCTCAGACTGCCAAATCAGCACTATATAAAGGTAATGGTGTACCTATAGAAGTGGAAGGAGGGAAGACTGATTGGATATAGACAGACCATTACTGCTAGACCATTACTGTTAGTTACTTGGAGTAGATTATTCTACAAATTACAGCACTATTTTATAAGGTATGTTTGTCCTCTTCACAAACTGCTTTCATGTTCATATTTTGAATGTATTTCAATGTGCAATGGAAAAAAAGAATTTTGATATGTATGCATTTTTAAAAATTTACTGCTAGTATAATACAGATTTGTCAATTCTTGCTGTGCCATCCAAGTCAGTATGATTAAATCACAGCATTGTGTTATCATTTACTATTTGAATTTCATCCACTTCAAGGGATTGTGTAAGTGTAGCTAATGGAGGTTTATGCTTCTCAGATAGGCCACGGTGACCAGAACAGTGGAGAGACCAATGGAATTTTTCTGGGCAGCTGGACTTTGAATGTTTGCCTAGTTATTGATAATATTACCATCAAACAGACATTTAAACAGCTGCTGTCATCATTACAGACATAGTAACAGAATGGATGGAATACTAAAGTATCAATGTTTCTTTTTTATGGTGGGGGCTCCCTTAGTTTGTGTGCAGTCAGAAATGAGCATTGTGTTCAACTCTTTTGCGCTGAGGGTGGGTGCAGTGATTTGGTTTGAGGAGAATGCTTTCTGCGTGTGCTACAAATGTGTTTTATTTTTTCTGTCTTATGGCATACAGGATTATGGCAACTTGACCATTTGTTCCACAAAAGCCACCACTCAGTGATGCAAGGAACATTGTCATCATTGAAGCCTTGTGCCTCCATGGATCCTTCCTGCTTGACAGAGGCAGAGATGATATGTCTGCCAGAAAAGGCATATGGCAGCAGGTGGTCACTGAAATAAATGCAATAGGTGGATGTGGTAGAAAGTATAATCAGATGTGACACCATTCCACTGATATGATTACAGCAGCATGTAGGATGACAGCTGCAGTAGCATGAGAACAGATGTCTCTGTGTGTGTGGGGGTCCTGCTATAGAATCTTGACTCACTGAAAACAAGCATTTCTTGTCCATTGTCAGAGATCTAGACAGCTCAGCAGGAACTTCACACAGGCTCCTTGATTTTGGTGCTGATATGGACAACAGGGTAAGCGTGTCCCAAGAAGAATATATATATATATATATATATATATATATGTATATATATATATATATATATATATATGTGTGGGTGTGTGTGTGTGTGTGTGTGTGTACACACACACACACACACACACACACACACACACACACACACACACACACACACACACACACATTTTATGTGTTACTACTTCTATATCTGAAAACATCAGGACATGTGTCTTACAAAAGAGACAAGTCCAACAGAGATTGTGTTTGATGGATTGGTCAGTCTGACTGATTCTAAGATATTTCCTAAGGGGGAAGATAGGCAGAGCATTATTCTCTTGCCCTTGTTTCATTTGTACTGTGATGCTTATTAGCCTTCTTTCCACTTGCCTTCCTCTTTTTTCAGGCACATCAGAATTACCATCTAAAAGACCACCTACACATGGTAAGCACAAACTTTCTTTGATTAGTAATAACCATTACTTAGATGTAAGTCTCAGGAGAGGGTAAAAAGTATTATATTTCTTTAACATCTGAAATTGTTTAACATGAGTGTGTAAAACCATGTCTGGATTATTTTGACTCACTGTTTCTCTCCTGCTTGTGTTTTTAATTATTATCATATGTGATCCTGACTGTGGCAGTGTACAACTCATATCGCCTGATGTCAGAGTATTGGTAGATGAAGGTGGCGATATAGAGGCACAGTCAGAGGATTTAGAGGTTCTGTCTGACATTGAGGCTGTGGCTTACAGATCCACTGGTATTATTTCAGACACAGACAGCATGCCTATGTGTATCCATCCCACTGAGCCCTCAGATATAGGATAAGATGAGGACAATGTGGTTGACTGGGTTAGTGTGATTATTCCAGTTGCAGAGCTATTTGAGTCTGCCAATAGCTATTGTGAGGGTGTGTTACCAGACAGGATGGTTACTACAGGTGCTCAGGGGAGACCTAGCATCTACCCTCATTCTGATGCTGTTGTTTCATTTTGTGCCATCAGGTCCATGTATAGGACCATCATGGAGGCACAGGCACATTCCATCAGGGCCCAAGAAGAGACTGTGTGAGTCCTACATGTGGATCATTCTGATGTGCATGACTACCTCAACTATGCGGATGACTCATTGGATATGATGAGTGATGCACTAGATCAGGCAGTGTCTATGATGGAATGTGTACTGAGGGAGAGCCACAATCCATATGTCTGTAAAGCTGCAACATCCTTTGGTGTTAGCTGATGTAGCCATACCATATTCCACTCCCATAGTGGCACTGCTTCTACTGCTCCATCAGTGATTGGAGTGTCCATACCTAGATGCGGTATGCCTGTTTTTGGCCATAGCCACAAAGAGAGCTTGTCCAGCATACATCACTCATGGTCATGTAGCACCCTCACTTATAACCGGGGACATGAAACTGGCAGTGCAACTCCTGACAGAAGAAGTTTGCATGCTTGGGAGTGATGAAACTTAATTGACAACTGTACCATACACAGTTTACACCTGTTTGACATGGCAGGACATAGTGCTAACACAGAACTTGATTGTGTTCATGCAGATGCATACACATTTCACAAAAACTGCCCATACTGACCTACACACATGCAAGCTAAGAAAACCTTAATGTTGATAGGGATATATCATCTGTAAGTGGCCCTGAGATATTTCCTACTTTATTGAATGTTCTGTGTTTCTTACTCACACTCACTACTTTGGTGTCAGCCTTGGCCTACTGCCCCCCTCCACCCTGTGTAAATGATGATGACAGGGCCATGCCCTTCATTCCTTTGGGATTGACTTTGTGTTGCATATAGGTCTGATGGACATAGTGGATAGCCAAGATAGTCTTTCTCATTATGTTGATTATAAGCATATTTACCACATAACATGATTGTGGATGTTTATCTATATACTAATTTCGGAAGGCTTTTTTTTTTTATTTAGAATTGTAAGTCATGCATTCAGGCCAGTGATACTGCATTCCTGCTTATTGCTGTACTTGAGAAAATGCTGATATAATTGTCCTGTTGACTCTTTTGTTTACAGTGGGTAAGTGACCAGTTTCATATCAGTTATTGTGTAAAATGCATACCTAAATATTGCAGATATTACTGCTCTAAGCTAAGAATGTCACTGGCAGGCACATCACACAGATTCTTTTTTTTAACAACTTGTTATTTGATTTTACAACTAGAGTTAACAATCATAACAAATGTACATGTTTGAACAACATAAAAGATGAGTAAAAATCCCTCCAGAATCCACTCCAACCCTATTGCACCACCAGACCACTAAGATCCAGCAACAAAAATCACTTGCAGATCACTAAAGCCAATAACTCTGCTGGTGAAGCACTATTCTCTTGCGCCATAGCCAAATTATGGAACTCCCTCCCACCCACAATTACTTCCATACCATTATGCACCCACTTCAAACCTTTACTAAAAGCGCACCTAAAAACATGCTGGCTATGCCCTTGCAACTCCCACTCTAATATCACCCACCCCATCCAACCACTACCTTTCTTTCCACCCCACTAACTACCTTGATTATAGCAAGCTCGGATGCTCATAAGCCTAGTACTTATTATACAGCAGGAACTTCTTATTGTAACAATTGTTAATGTCTGTTATGTACTTCACAGATAACGATTCTAGTTGTCTACTGATGTACTATGTTCTTCATCTGTAACTATGTTTGTAATTAATTGCTATGTTAATCAAATTGTTAATCGCTATGTAAATCCAATGTAACTACTGTCTGTTTATTTTAACTGTGGAGCTTTTCTCCCCAGGCCTCCTCTGAAAATGGACCTACGTCCAGTCGGACACTCCCAGTCAGCAAATGTAAATAAAAAAATAAATAATAAATAAATAATAAAATAACTAAGAAACAAGAAGAATTTAACCATGTACAATTATATACACTCATCTATGACAAATTTGATGTAAAATGTATATATCATTAATAAGTGTTATCTAATAACACTTGTAGTTTCTACCAGGCTAATCTTTTATGAGTAAAGTTAGATGGTCTGGTACAAATAGTGTGTAATTCACTCTTACAAACAACTTTGGCTAAATTTATAAAGTCCGTAAATTATGTATTTTGTTTACTCTTCTAATTCATTGTAATTACCTTTCTAGCAATGACTAGAAGTGACCAAAGGAGTGGAATTTGATGTTTTGGTATCAAACTTGGTATAGGAATATTAAACAACAGTAAAGAATCAGTAATATAACAATTATCAGACCACAGAGCCTTTACAAAATATTTAAAGTCTTCCCAAAATTGTAAGACAATTCTACGTTCAATAAACATATGGACCGAGTTAGCTTCTAATGATTCATCATATCTCCAGCATTTTAATTCTTTGCTCTTTGAAATAATTGACATTTTATGAGGACTGAAAAAACTTCTATTTAAAAATTTACAGGTAAATAACTTCCAATAGAGAGAGGATGTGGTGTTATTCACTGATTTTAATAGCAATCTTTTATTATCAGCTGATAAGGATTCTTTCTTTACTGCTGTAGAGTAGTCCCAAAATATTAGATCAAATGGTAATAATTCATCTCACATGATTTTATATATGATGGAACTATATAATTTATGCCCCCTAGTTGTCGAGTTATTACACATTAACAGTTGTAACATTTTTGGCAAAGCATTTGTTTCTGAATTTATTGATAATTTTAATTTATTCTCAACTGTCAGAAAAATATGTATTAATGTGTGTGCTTAATGCTAATTAGAAACTAAATAAGTTAACACGTTTTTCATTCTATTTTATATGCACTATTTTATATACAGCTGAGTTTCATATGAGACTAAAAGATGCTTTTGAAACTGCAGTGTGCTTTCTGAAACTTGCAAGATGCCCTCTGACCTAGTAATTGCTAGCACAGCAATATTCATGTTTATGCCTTTTGGAAATGTACTTGAGAAGCAGGTGATTATCTGCTAGGTCAGGAAGCAAAGAATGAACAATGCTATATTCTGTAATGTAATGATTTTGAACAATTAGCTCTGTTCGAAGTATGAGAACACGCACAGCTGCAGGAGGAAGAGATAACACAGACAAAGGACTGTTGGAGAAATGAACTGCAATCTATACTTGCTTTGTGCTCAAATTAGCCATAGTACCTTGAATGGTAACATTGCATATATCTAACCGGTGGTAGCCAAGGCCACGTTGTTCTTCTTAGGAAGTTTCTCACAAAAATTGATAGTACAAGCAGAAAATCATATAAACAAGTACTACGAAATAATGATGTCAAAACTTGTGATTTACTACGTCAGCTTGGTAGGCAATGTCTTATTAGAAAATGTATAAAAATGCTTGCATTTCCTGATTCTAGTCAGACAAACTCTGTATTAGCACGTTTTTGTCTCCTTGCTGCAAGATTAAAGTGCCTTAACCTGAACCTACTGTGTATTGATAATTTTTAAAGTATATTTTTCCTTTGACAGTTTGGTCCTTCGGACCAGAAACATATCTCTCACTCTGGCTCAGGTCAGAATTGGGCCCAGTGGCATGCACCCGTATGGAGAAGTGGCCACATCGGCTCTTCTGCTTTGAAAGACCTCTGACTGAATTGTCGTTCAAAAGAGGCCAGTCACTGTTTCTGATCTGGGATTGGAGGACGAGTCAACATTCCAGTGGGATCAACACACGGAGGGTCAGGTAAGGAGGAATTTACCTTTTTTCTGTTTTAGATCAGGGACTTGTTACAGTATTATTGTTTTGTCAGGGAGATTTGCATGTGCAGATCAGGGACAAAAAAGATTGCTGTCTTGTCATAGATCAGGGAAACAGAATAGGTAGGCAGTTATTCTAGATAAACTGTGAAAAGGTGTAAATCATGGTACCACATGATAAAAAGGGTTATGTAACAATTTCTAACTTAGCTAAGGCAACATAGGAAATCAGTGCACAAAAAGTTCCTGAGACCCCCCCCTTAACCGAAGATGGGAAATATATGCAATTACAGCGTGCCGATAATGTTAGGTATTACACAAAATGGGTTAATAAATACAAATTTGATGGTAATTTAGATAAACCTTCACTTATTAAACTTGTTAGACAACTTAAAACAGATGCGAAAGGTCAGCTAAAAAAGCAACGACAATTAGGAGTCCCTCAGGTACACAGGTGGCTTGAGGAAGCAAACCGCAGGGAACAAAAGATTAAAAATTCAAAAGCAATGTTCTTAGATAAAGAAGACAATAACTTGGTAATAGCAACAGCCCCTCTGCCCCCTCCGCTTCCCTTACCAGAATATGAAGCGAGTGGACAAGCTGATCCACCTCCGCTATACCCAGCTGTTCCTGCAAAACCAAAACCGTTTGTCAGAGATCCTATTGAGACCAGGTCTCGAGCACGCAACTTAAGAGGGGATATTGAATTGTATAAAATGAATAAAAATTCACAAGCTATTAGTGAAGAAGAGATATGTCCACTCATAAAAGTACCAAATCCACAGGCAGGACAGGCAGGACAAGACCCAACTCTTCTAGTATATAGACCATGGATACCAGAAGACATCCGGAAAGCCACAGAGGGAATTCCCCATCCAAAAGTTAATTTTAGAAAATTCTTAGAAGACTTACAGGGCATGAGGTTAAGTTACCATTTGAGTGGAGAGGAAGTAGAGAAAGTAGTTAGACAAATCGTAGGTCCAGATTGGCACATGATCAGTGGCAACTGGAATCTCCATGACGCAGAGCTTAGACCACTCCCACATAGTAACGCAGAACTGGACAACAGAGTGAAAGGTCTGACAGACCGAATCTCTGAGAAATGGAAGCCTAGGGCTGTTGGACTTGCATTAATCAATGCATACAACAAGAAGGTGAAACTGTTAATAGATATTATGCCAGATTATTAGAATGTTTTAATAACCATTGTGGAATGCAGGTACCTGAAGACCAAACGCATGATTCCCCATATGAGCAGCAGCTAAAGAATGCATTTTTAAAAGGCAGTATTGCACCTATTAGCAGCTTTATTACAAAGCACATGGTAGATCATCGTACAAGTAGATTACAGTCATTACTTGAATATGCAAGACATGCCGAAAGGCATTTTAATAGCAAAAAGAAAAAGAAAACTCAAGTATTTGCAGTAGAAGATGGATCAGAAGTCTTTGTAGTACAAACTGGGAAGAAGGGTAAGAAAAATACCCAGGGAAACAAACAATCTGATAAATGATCAGAGGACTTTGAAGAGAGAAAGAAAAGGGGTGAATGTTTTAAATGTGGGAAAAAGGGACATTTAGCAAGGGATTGCAGGCAAAATAAAAAGGTAACCACAGAAGACAAGGAGGGTGAGGACTGACTATATGGAAGTCAAGAATCACTGGATAAGAATAAACAAAAAAAGACAAGTGCAAATGTGATAGAAGGGGTAGAGGATGTGATAGAAGAGGTAGAGGATGTGCATGAAATCACAGATAATGAAGAAAATGAAATTTTGGACTTAGCATTATTGAGCCTAGAGCTCTACTTAGCAGACACAAAACCGAAAGTTACACTTCTGGTAGAGAGGAGGGAAGTTAAATTCCTGTGTGACTCTGGGGCTTCACGGACCCTGATACATCCTTCCAAACTACCAGAGAATTCAGAATCACTTGACTACATATTAGTGAAAGCAGCTAATGGACAGCTGTATTGGGAGCCACTCTCCCACAACATAGCGATAACTGACCAGTTTCAGGGATGACCCAGAAAAGCAAAATTGTTGTTTCTGCAAAATGCCCAGTGAATCTCTTGGGCAGAGACCTAATGCAGATATTTGGCATAGCCATAGTTCCAACTATGCAGGGTATGGAAGCACAGCGACAAATGGATACTTTTGTAGTGCGACCGGAGGGTGAAACATTTTATTGGTACAGCCAGGACTTAGTTACAACTGGTTCAGGGACAGTAACCGAAGAACTGATGAACGTAGCCATCAGTAAATCCCCCTTCCTTGACACTGATAAACAGCATTTGTTGCATTGCACTCTATATTACTGTAACAAACCAGGACCTGATAAAGAATATGAGCAAGAACTGTTTCAAAACCATGCTAACAGATTAGTATTACAAAATTTGTACTGGGACACAGAAGGAAACAGTGTAGTAAGCTGTTCATTGCCCCAGGAATTCCTAGCACTTTACAAATCTAATCAATTACCACATGTGAGTTTAACTAAAGATAGAAACGTGAAGTGGGCAGACCTAGGAGAAAAAGTCACAAGGTGGGAAAAGCAGACAGAGTTAGAACTTTCCGAACAGGGAGTACAAAAGCAGAAATTAAATTGGATAACGCAGACACACCCAGCTGTACACTCACAGGCAAGTGAGGATAGTTGAGTAGCACTCTTACTAGAGGAAGAGAAAAAAGCCTTACGAGGCATACCAGAGACTCTCTGGTCAACAGGGAAATCAGATGTAGGACTTATTCGTACAGCAGGACCAGTTACTATCATTCCAAAATCAGCATTTAGACCTCAAAAGAGACAGTATCCCTTGAGAAAGGATGCAGAGATAGGAATTAAACCTATAACAGCAGCCTTACTTAAGGAAGGAGTCTTGATAGAATCTCCTAATTCACCATGTAATACACCCTTATTTCCTGTTAGGAAAGCAAACAGAGAATGGCGTATGGTCCAAGATTTACAAGCTGTAAATGACGCAGTTATACCCAGGGCACCTACGGTGCCAGATCCACACACTTTGTTAAATGATTTGAAACCTCAACAAAAGTATTTTTCTGTGGTAGATATTAGCAATGCATTTTTCTCAATACCGATACACCCTGACAGCCAACATTGGTTTGCATTTACATTTCAGGGGAAATGGTATACATATATGAGACTACCACAGGGGTATTGTGAAAGTCCAACAATATTCGCACAAGAAATGGCAAGTAACCTGGCAGGATTTATCCCACCGAAAGGCAGTCAGATTTTACTTTATGTAGATGATATTCTGCTGTCAGCCTCCACCCAGCAAGAATGCAGAGAGGATACCATAGCATTACTACAATTTTTAGCCACTCAAGGACACAAGGTAAACAAAAACAAAGTGCAACTTTGGAAAAAACAGGTCAAATACCTGGGATATGTAATATCCAAAGAAGGCAGAATATTAGATGAAGACAGAAAAACAGCAATATTACAAGCACCTAAACCAACTACCAAGAAGTAAATGATGTCCTTCCTGGGTACTACTAACTTTTGTCGGAGTTGGATTCCAAACTATGCCTTGGAATCTGCTCTGCTGACCAACTTGATATTCAAAAAGCCGATGGCAGCACAAGATTTATTACAGTGGACACCAGAAGTAGAATCAGCTTTCTGCAAATTGAAACAACTGGTAGCTTCTTCATTAGTTTTTGGATTACCAAACTATCATAAATGATTTTTCCAAACTGTAGATTGTAAGCAAGGTTATATGACATCAGTGTTAACACAACAGCATGGGGACAAACAACGCCCCATAGCTTACTATTCATCACAGCTAGACCCAGTGGTGCGATCCTTGCTCCACTGTGTACAAGCAGTAGTCGCAGCTGCAATGGCAGTGCAGGCTTCAGCCTCAGTAGTATTGTTCCACCCTCTCACATTGAGAGTGCCTCATGCAGTCGCAATTATTTTACTGCAAGAAAAAGTAGCATATCTTTCTCCTGCTAGACATATTTCCTGTATGACTATACTGTTGAGCCAACCTCATATGACAATTGAACGATGCACAACTTTGAATCCGTCAACCTTGCTCCCAACCCCTGCAGATGGCAAACCACACTCCTGCCTGCAGGAGATTGAGCAAAAGACACTACCTAGAAAAGATCTTACAGATGTTCCCTTGGATGATGCTGAGGTGACATACTATGTGGATGGCTCATGCAGGAGGGGTCCTACAGGACAGAATCTAGTGGGGTATGCAGTAGTTTCTGATACTGAGATTTTAGAAGCAAAGTCTTTACCACACAACTTATCTGCACAAGCAACAGAATTGATTGCTTTGACAAGGGCATGTACCTTGGCAAAAGGTAAGAGAGTGAAAATTTTTACTGACAGTCAGTATGCTTTTTCTACTGTACATGTTTTTGCGCAGCAGTGGAAAAATAGAGGAATGATAACATCTACTGGTAAACCAATTAACCATGCGCAATTTATTTTAGACTTGTTAGACTCTATTCAGTTACCTCAGAAAGTAGCTATTTGCAAATGCGTAGCTCATACCAAGCAACAGGATAGAATTTCAAAAGGTAATGTGAGGGCTGATACAGCTGCAAAACAAGCAGCTTCAGCTTCAGAAGTATTTCTTTTGAGTGAGGAATTACAACCATCTGAGATTTTAGACTTAGAAATGTTAAAAACAATGCAGACACTTACTACAAATGTAGAAAAACAGAAGTGGATAAAACGAGGAGCAATTCTTGAGAAGGGACTGTACATCTCCAAAGAAAAGAAACCGATTTTGCCATCTAACTTGTTTAGATATGCAGCTTTGTTGAGCCATGGGCAGTGCCATGTCTCAACAGGGGGATGGTACAGTTAGTGAATCGAGTGTTTACAACGTATGGATTTACAAACTACACAAAAAATTTTTGTGCAGCATGCCATGTTTGTAACAAGCATCATGCACAAGGGGCATTGAAACCTAAGCAAGGGAGTTTCCCTACACCACCGTATCCATTCCATACTATTTGTATGGATTTTATAGAGCTAAAGAAATGCGAAAATAAGAAGTACTGCCTTGTCATTATAGATATGTTTTCCAAATAGGTGGAAGCTTTTCCAACTAAAAATACAGATGCAGCTACTCATAGATTCATAGATTAGTTCATAGATTAGTACTAAGCTAACTGCCCTTGCGAGCCATTTTAAGCCTAGCCAATTATCCCTTGTGAGACTCAAACCCTGCACCTTGTGTTTGTAAGGCAAACAGCTTAACCATTAGGCCACCCTCCCAACCCCTGTTGCAAAAGTCCTTGTTCATAGGTTCATAGGTTCATAGGTTCATACTAGGCTATCTGCCCAAGGGCATTTATAAGCCTAGCCCATAGTTATGTGGCTTTCGCCACCCCTTTAGTTTGAATAAAACTATGCCTATTATTTTGCTGTGCCTCTGTCAAGCAGTGACACTGAAGTAATCCCTGGGGTATATCTGCGATCTCCCATCCATTGGTCAAGATTCCTCTTGAACAAGGCCAGCGAGGTGCTCTGCCTCACATGTACCGGAATTTTGTTCCACAGCATAGGGAGTCTCTGGGTGATGAATCTGTCCCTCCAGCACGTTCTATTAATAACCGTGTCAAGGTTTAAGTCTCCCGCCCTTGTGGTTCTGAGGGATCTAGATTTTTTGAGGTGAAGCATATTCATCAAATCTGGGTTTGACTTGGCCTTATATGTCAGGCACAGGTCACCTCTGAGCAAGCGGTATGAGACTGAATAGAGCTGGAGTTCTTTCAGTCGGGCAGCATAAGACATATTTTTGAGACCCTTTATCCTTTTGGTGAGGAACTTTTGGGGCCTTTCCAGCTGCTGCAGGTGTCGGGTCAGATACATTCCGAATGGGGCATTGTACTCAATCATAGGTCTAATGAGTGATGAGTATAGGGGGACGATGACCTCCCTTGATCTAGATGTGAATCCCTTCATGATCAGGTGGGCAATGTAGAAGGTTTTCCTAACTACTTTAGCAACATGAGTATCAAACGAAAGGCTACTGTCAACCTGGGTCCCCAGATCCCTGATGACTTCTTCTGTGCTCAGTGGATTGCCACCTATATGGTAGCTAGGGGTAACCTTGTTTTTCCCAAAGGGTATGACTATGCATTTCTTGGCGTTTAACTTTAGGCCATGGCTCTGGCACCAGTTATCCATTTCTGTGAGGCCCTTCTGAAGGATATCTGTGTCAGATGTGTTTTCGACTATGGTGCCCAGTTTGCAGTCATCTGCAAACTTTGTCAGCCATAACCCTCCTGTGTTTGCTTGTACTTCAGAAAAGTAGATGCCGAACAAGAGTGGACCCAGGACTGAGCCCTGTGGGACACCACTTGTGACAGGCTTTGAGTCTGACATGGCTCCAGCAACTCTGACCCTGTGGGTTCTGTCACTTAGCCAGTTTGCAACCCATCTTGTGATGTATGGGTTTACATTCAAGCTGATGAGTTTTTCGATGATACCTGAGTGGGGTATTGTGTGAAGGCCTTTTCCAGGTCGAGGTAGGCTGTATGGACTGCCTTTCCTCATCAATGGCCTTGGTGACTGTCTCGAAAAAGTCAACCAAGTTTAAAAGGCATGATCTGCCTTTGACAAAGCCAAACTGGGTTGGATCCAAAGTCTGCAAGTTCCCTATGTCTTTATTTATGAGTTCCATTATGATCCTTTCCATGGCTTTGCAGATAAGGCTTGTCAAGCTAATGGGACGGTAATTTCCAGGGTCGGTGGAGGCACCGCCCTTGTGAAGTGGGACCACAGTCGCCGTGCGCCACTCTTTGGGTACGTATCCTGAGGTGAGGCTAAGATTAAACAGCTGTCCTAACTGCAGGTTTAATTCCTCATTGAGTTCATGGAGCACACAGCCGGGGACACCATCCGGTCCCATGGATGCTGTGTTTTTTGCCTTGGAGAGAGCAGTTCTTACCTGGGCGTTGGAGATGTTTGGGGGGCTACAATCCTCTGGTATAGATATCTCTCCTTTTGGGGGGGAGGGGGAGGAGAAGTTTGCACTGAACCTGTCAGCCAGTATGTTGGCAATGTGTGTAGGTTCAGTAATCTTCACATCATTTTGAACTAATTCTGGGCATATCTGGGAGTTTCCTCCTAGGTTTCTAACATAGCTAAAGAAGGCCTTATGATTGTCTTTTGAGTCCTTGGTGATTTTTCTCTCAAAATTTACCTTGGATGATTTTATGAGAGCTCTTAGTTTTTTACTTATAATGATCAAAGGTGTCTTACCTTTCAAGGATTTTGCTCTATCTTGTAGTAGCTTCCTCCTTTTGTTGTAGAGCTTGTTTATGGCTGGGGTCCACCAGACTGGACGCTTGCCTTTGGTACAAAGAGTCTTAGTTTTGTTTGGGATTGCCTGATCCATGCAGTCCTGTAGGTGCTGGTAGAAGGCATTTGTAAGTGATTCAGCGGTTTGAGTAATGTTTACCACTGGCTCAGGGGCCTTAAAGGAGACCACACTAGTTTTTAGAAGTGTGAAGTCGGCTTTTGAGAAGTTTTTCACTGTGGTCTTTTTTATTTCAGGTGGGGACGGGATGAGGACCTCCAGCGAGATTAGTTTATGATCTGATCTCACCAGTGAGATGTATACTTCCGGTGTTGAACATTGTGATCCCATGTTCGTGTTAAAGAAATTATTCCTAGATTTGGCATACCAGAAAAGATTTATAGTGACAATGGCACACACTTTGTAAATCAAACTATACAACAACTCAGCCATTATTTCGGGATTTCTCTGACAAACCATTGCGCATATCACCCCCAATCTGCAGGATTAGTAGAGAGGCATAATGGGGTTTTGAAAAATAAGCTTAGGAAATTGATTAGTGAGACACAAAAGAACTGGGTGCACTGTCTACCTCTGGCACTGTTGAGCATGAGAACTGTTCCAAATGCAAAAACTCATTTTGAAATTCTGTTTGGGAGGGCATATTATACACCTCAATGGAAACCTCTCATGCCTGCAGAGCAGGAGCCTGACAGTTCACTTGCAGGATATATGAGGCGATTTTTGAATAACAACGTTTTGCAGTTAAATTCTGTTTCAGATAAAGAGCAAACCAGACCATCAGAAGCAGCAGTAGCCCCAGGCGCATGGGTCTGGGTGAAGGTCGAGAAGAAAAAAAAATGGAGTTCTCTGAAGTGGGAAGGGCCGTACCAGGTACTACTATCAACATCCACTACAGTCAAGATCGCAGAGCGGGCATCCTGAATTCATTTGACACATTGTAAACTGGTTAAGAACTCTGAAATGGACAAAAGCCTTGTTACTGTTGTACAACGAGAACAAAATGACCAGGTATAGAGTAAACAGAGATGCAGAACAACCTCAGAAAATTTGCATGATTATTCTGATAGCTATACTGATAACATTGATCTTTTTGTTGTGGTCTTTCCTTTTCCCAGCCACAAGAGTTGAACTGATCAAACGTGATGCATTACTCATAGACTGGCATCCAAACTTTAACACTTACCAAGCAATTAAATATGTGTATGCTGAGACTTTCAATATTTTGAACTGCTGGATTTGCACAGCTATACCGACAGCATACGGGGGATTATTAATGACTGCTGTCCCCCTAGGGGTCAATGAGACCTGGGAAAACTTGATTTTTGATACTTCACCTGTGAAATCACAAGACAAAATAGCATTGTACCTACCTGTTACACAAAAAGGAATTGTATGTTTTTACAAGAATGACACTATTCAGGTGGGTTGGAGCAATTGCAATGTGACTGTTTCTTATAAATGTTATATTAAACCCAGTAAGACTAAAACTATTTGTGATACAAACTATGATGCATATTTTGCTAAGATGCATAAGAGTGTTGATGAGTTACAACATAATCCTGTTCTTTTAAAACAGCTTTCTATTATTGATAAGAAAATGTTTCATGCAGGGCAAGCTTATATCAATACTAAAGTAGAGAATTGTTATTTTGTTTGTGGGGAAAAAAGCATATAAATGGCTACCTGAGAATTGGTCCGGCAGTTGTTTTTTGGGTTACCTGGCTCCGGCCATACGACACACTGCAGCTTTGCCTAAGGGAAAAATTCGAAACATCAGAGAGGTCAGCAGTAAACCTAGAAGTCCAATTAAGAGACCCGAGAATCCAGTAGGACGAATCGAAGCAGGATGGAGAAACCATAACTCCATAAAAAACAAAGATAAACTGACACACATGGACTTGAGTGACACCATTATATCATGGGCAGGCATGGCCCCTGCATATGGTGCAGTGAAATTGATTTGGGAGCTGAAAAAGCTGTCTAGACTTCTTGAAGTTATGAGCAATGCAACTTTTTCTGCTCTCGAATTAGTGACTGATGAACTGAATGCTATGAGAACTGTGGTGCTTCAGAACCGCATGGCTCTCGACTTCACCCTAGCGGCGAGAGGTGGTACGTGCGCTTTAATCAAAGAAGAATGCTGTTCATACATTCCTGACAACCAGCATGAAATAAACGACCATCTTGAGGTGATCCAGCAAGTGTCGACCATGACCAAACCAGGCCCAAACCGTCTGACGGACTTTTTCCAGAATTTGTTTGGGGGGTGGGGTTCCATCCTAATGAACATCCTGATTGCCATTTGTGTGGGATTACTCCTATTAGGAGCATGCATTTGTTGTGGTATTCCCTGCATGAAAAAGTTAATCAAAGCATTTATAGATATATCAGTTTCTGAGACTTTGTATCAAAGTACTGAAATTGAAGAATTGTTGAAATGTGAAACACTTTCATAAATTTGAACTGAATGAGTCTCTTAACTGCAAATCCTGAATGGAAGAGGTTAGGAGAAGAAGCAAACAGTTTATTCTTTTGAAAATAGAATTAAAAAGTATTAACAGGGGGGAAATGTCAGAAAAATATATATCAATGTGTGTGCTTAATGCTAATTAGAAACTAAATAAGCTAACACATTTTTCATTCTATTTTATATGCACTATTTTATATACAGCTGAGTTTCATATGAGACTAAAAGATGCTTTTGAAACTGCAGTGTGCTTTCTGAAACTTGCAAGATGCCCTCTGACCTAGTAATTGCTAGCACAGCAATATTCATGTTTATGCCTTTTGGAAATGTACTTGAGAAGCAGGTGATTATCTGCTAGGTCAGGAAGCAAAGAATGAACAATGCTATATTCTGTAATGTAATGATTTTGAACAATTAGCTCTGTTCGAAGTATGAGAACATGCACAGCTGCAGGAGGAAGAGATAACACAGACAAAGGACTGTTGGAGAAATGAACTGCAATCTATACTTGCTTTGTGCTCAAATTAGCCATAGTACCTTGAATGGTAACATTTCATATATCTAACCGGTGGTAGCCAAGGCCACGTTGTTTTTCTTAGGAAGTTTCTCACAAAAATTGATAGTACAAGCAGAAAATCATATCAACAAGCACTAAGAAATAATGATGTTAAAACTTGTGATTTACTACGTCAGCTTGGTAGGCAATGTCTTATTAGAAAATGTATAAAAATGCTTGCATTTCCTGATTCTAGTCAGACAAACTCTGTATTAGCACGTTTTTGTCTCCTTGCTGCAAGATTAAAGTGCCTTAACCTGAACTGACCATGTATTGATAATTTTTAAAGTATATTTTTCCTTTGATATCAACAAACTGTCATAAAGTTTGTAATGTCAACCAGTTATCTTATATAACACTGTATCTAGCTAACTGTGTATTTGCTGGGTGTACTTTGTTATTATCTAAAAATTGATACAAGAATTTTAATCTATCTGTAAAATTTAATATTTTACTTATGTTAAAAGACTCTAAGTAATCTGGACTGTTTGGAATAGATATAAGACAAAGTAATTGTTTAATACTATAGTTACTTTCTATTATAGTTTTAAATTAACTAAAAATGTGATTGATACCATATGTGAAATGATTGAGCTTCCTGTTATATAGACAATAATTTCATAGTATCCAATATATTTTACTAATTCCTAATGAGGAGTCTATTTGAGTTTCAAATTTACTGTTAGATATTATATATGCTTCATGCAGCTGTTTCCAACTCGAGCTATAAGTGGCACTTAACCAATGTAAGACTAGGTTAAGAATAATAGATTTTGAGTACACTTCAATGTCGGGGAAGACAATTCCTCCATCATCCCATCCTCTTAAATGCCAATTATAAGCTATTCTTGGTTTTTCAGGAAACCAAAGGAACTTAATTAGAATGGTATTTATTTGCTTAAAGATTTTTTTGGAGGGATTAGAGTTGTAGATTGTGTATAAAATAACATTTTTGGTAGAATAGTCATTTTTATTAATGTGAGTCTGTCCTCTATAGTGAAAAATATTTTATTCCAATTATTTATTAGTTTAATAATTACATTTATTAAGTTTGTATAGTTTAGGAGTATAGTTTCTTTCCATGTGGGCTTTATACTGATTCCTAAATATTGTATTGTTTTGTTATCCCAATTAAAATTCTTTTGATTTTGTAGAGTCTTATTAATTTGTTTATTGATTAATAAAGTTTCAGTTTTGTTTAGATTAAATTTTAGACCTGAGACATTTTCAAATAAATTAATTGATTAAAAAATATAATGCAAAGAAGAGTCAATATCTTCACTTGTTAAAAGGATATCATCCGCAAACAGCTGAATTTTGGAACAATTATCTCTATTTATGGAAAATCCTTTCATATTATTATTATTGTTTCTTATATAGGTGGCAAAAGGTTGTATTGACAGTGCAAACAGTAAGGATAATAATGGACAGACTTGCTTTGTACCTTTAGTTATTTTAAATAGTGACGATAGACAAGATCCTATTTTGACATATGCTTGACAATCAAAATATAATTTTAGTATTAAATTAATGAAATATAGGGGGAAGTTATAGCCTTTGAGAATTTTATGTAAATATTGTTGCCTCACAGCAAGAGGTTCTCCCGTTCGATTCCTTGTCTGGAGCGCCTTCTGTGAGGAGTCTGCATGTCCTCCCCACGGTCAAGTGGCTTTCAAAAGACATGCGTAGAATGGGTGTGCCTTCGTTGAAGGTTGGATGTCCAGCTGGCACCTCGGCACCCATAAAAAAAAAATCTACTGCCAATCATTAGCAGACCGGACTTCCGCTGTGGTGACCCCTAACTGGGAAAAGCCAAAAGAAGAACATGCCCAACTAATTGAATCAAAGGCTTTTTCTATATTTAAACTAATAATAGTTTTTGTTTTAGTTTTTATTAGCAATATCGATGAGAGAAAGTAATTTAATTATATTGCCCTGTACTCTTCTGTGTAATATAAACCCAGTTTGATCATAATGTATAACACTGGGTAATATATTGTTTAACCTCATAGCCAATATGAACATAAACATTTTATAATCAATGTTTAGCAAAGAAATAGGATAATAGGAGGAGCATAATTGTGGTTTCTTGCCTTGTTTTAAAATTGGGGAAGTCAATAAATATCTCCAAGAAGGGAGGCTTTCAAATAATTTTTATTTATAGCGAAAGTGCTTAATAATATTTTTAATGTTGAGTCTGGGAAAAATTTATATAATTCTGGAATTAAAGCAGCTAAGCCTAGAGCTTTATTAGTTTTTAGGCGTTTAATCTAGTCTTTGAATTCTGAGAGTGATATTGGTTTATTATATAATTTATTTTGTTGTTTTTATAATTTGTTAGTTATATTATTTTGGAGAAATTTATCTATTATGTTGTTGTTCTCTAAATCAAGGTTTACCTCATTAACTGATTCATAATATTTTAAATGCTTCTAGTATATTTTTTAAATCTGTTGTTTTTTAATGGAGCCATTAACTGTATATTTGATTTTATTAATCCGATTTAGTTATTAATTTGTTTGGTTCTGATGGCTATTTTATGTAGATGTCTAGGATTTAGAGAATAGGACTGTAATTTGAGTCTCTCCATATTGATTGAAACCTTATGATTTAAAATATCAACGTATTTTTGATTTAAGATTGATAGTTCTGCATGTGTGGTTTTATCATTATGGTTTACATTTGATTTTAATTTATCTATTTTGGTTTGCAATTCCATTAACTCCATATCTGATTCTTTCCGCTTTAAAAATAACAATTCTTTATCTTATATAAAAAGGTAAACTTTTAAAGCGTCCCATAGTATGGTGTCAATTACCTCTCCATTGTTATTACATTCCAAAAATATATTTATTTCATTTAAAACCTTTGATTTTTTTTATTATATAAGCTGCTGAAATTCTTTGCCAAATAAACTAAGTCATTATTATTTATTTTGATGTTAAAAGTAAGAGCATTATGATCAGAAAGTGGACATGACATTATTAAGACTTCTCCTATTTTGGAGTATGAATTATTAGAAATAAAGACTTTATCTATGTTCATTTGGGTTCCAAATCTAAAGGAATAACGAATATAATCAAAGGAATTTGCTCCTCTTAGATCATAAATATCTCTAAGATTCATTGAAGAAATGAAGTGATTCAGTTTTTTGGAGTCTGCTGATAATTTGAGTTTGTTAATTCTGGATGTATCCCTATCTGCTAATAGGCAGTTAACATCACCAGTTAAAATAAATTTGCCTCTGGCATGGAGAGTTATAGTATCTAAATATTTATCTACAAATCTAGACCCTAAGCCAGGTATCCAGTAAGCACTGATCAATGTATAACATTTCTTATTTATTTCTAATACTGCTAGACACATCATTCCTTCCTTATCAGCAAAAGTACTAATAATTTGGACAAGGTAAAATAATTTTTCCACAAAATAAGAGTTCTTCTCTTTTTGCTTTTGCAACAGGAAGTTGCTAGTACAGAATACTCCTTCAAAGTCAATTTGTCTAAATCTTTTTTAAGTAAATAAGTCTCTTGCAAAACAATTATGTGATCTTAATGCATTTTTATAAATTTAAATAAACTAGCTCTTTTTATGTTGCTATTAAGGCCACTGACATTAAGTGATGAGCACTTAAAATCTGTCATGAGTTTGAAATATGTTCAGAACATCTATAATATGATATACACACATCTAATATAGCCTATAAAGTACTAATCATGGAAGAAATAAGCAACTTAACATTTGAATTATGAAACAAAATTCTAAATACAAAGACATACATGGAAAAATGTGTTCCTGGTTTGATTAATAGGTTAATCAAAGCACACTCTATCCAAATCTTACACACCAAATTCATTAGTTTCAGATTCTACCTTAAATGAAATTAACTTCTTTAACCATTTAACTATAAACTATAGTAACCCAAACAGCTGTAACTCAAATGCTGTATATTACCAAGGCTATATTTCTACTTAGTTTAATTTTAGACCCATATCTCTCTGGAATCAACTTATTATATGTCAGTATCAAGATTAAAACAATTTATATAACAAACGTCTTAAGTGATTGCAAATTTGAACTTTGCTTTAACTTTCACCAAAATAAGAAAGTTTTACAGTAAAGTTTGATTCATATATACATTTGATGTTGAAATCAAAGTTTGACATTCAGTACTGAATACTATGTTGAAGAGCTTCTAGGGAAGCCCCCCCCCCTTTTTTTTAAGTATCAACCTCAATGTTACACCTCTTTAGAGGCTAATTGAATAATCAAAAACCTGGGAGCTCAAAGAACATTTTAAACTATTCATTTACTTATATGTAACTAAATTAATACAGTTATCCTACTATTTTGGAAAAATATATATCAATAAGTATGTTATCTAGGACTTAGAAACTCTTCGTAGTACAGAAACTTGGGCCTCTTCAATTTCAACATATCACAAAATGTCATTTTAGTGTAAATGTCACTTTTAGTGTATGTCAGACCTAATGTATACAAAAGCTATGGCCTCCTACAGAGTCTTTTACTTGTACAACTCAAGTATTGTATGTAACATTTCTGTCTATAGTCTCATAGCCATGATCCTCATTTGATTATAATATCTATTTTTTTGGTAACGAGTCTTAATTAACATCTTACATATACCTAAATATTGTTTTAATGCAAGTTCACCTGTAGTAAATAGCTATTGTCAGAATTACCCATTCACAAGATGCAATTATTTTTTACTGCAAAAAGTATATGGTTCTTAGAAAAATGCATACTTTCTAAATATGCTCTCTACCTATATGAAATGTGTAGCTTTCTTAAAAACATTTTTTTACTATTAGATCCAAGTAATCTGTCAGCTAACAAGTGTACAAGCACTTAGTAATCAATAGTACGCTTTCAAAAACAACTTAGCAGATGTTATTCATATTGCTACTGTAAAACATTAAGAGAAGGTCAGACAAATGTGATACTACTAAGCCAATTAAAGTTATATAACTCAAACATGACATCTATAACACTACATCAAAGCATATTGTATCAGATTTCCTATTTACCCATGTCATTATATAGTAAATAGTAAAGTTCAGACATTATACAAAACTTGAAATCATTGTGAGTGTGCCAAAGATAATATCGCAGTGACATTATACTTTCCATTTATTATATAATATGATGCGACAGATTTTTATGTCAGTTAAACAATTAACAGGTGCCACCAGCTATAACATTTCAACACCATTTTTTATGTCTATGATGCTCCTGTATTTAAAAAGACTTTGTGTCCTTTAACTTTTATATTTCTGATATTATTTTTCTATCAAAAATGATTTTCTTATCTCCGATCTCTGTCTAGTTGTTTCTCTTTATTTAGATGCAATTCATGGCCTTATTTTGATGATTTTCTTTTAAAATAACTAATTCCTGCCATTGAAACCAGGTGCTCGATTTCAATGTGCAGCCGTTTTAACATTCCATGCATTTAGCATGGGGTTAAAGGTCGCCAATGACTTCCGAATGCTGTGGCTTGATGTTAGAGGTGACGGCACTGACAGAATTAAGCTGTAGGCAGCTCGTGAGACTTGATTACCTCAAGAGAGTTTTCTTTCATGCTGCCAAGCAGAAAAATCAAGTGAGGCAAACAAATTATACCTGTGGAAGGCTGGGGCCCCCACAATGATGCGCAACACTCGCAAACCCAGGAGGGATGAAAAAAAACTGACCAGATACAATAATAAATAAATAATATATATTTATGCTATTTTTTTATGCTAAAACAACATATAAATAGCTCAAACAATCAGAATGATGATGCGCATGACCCTCAAACCCAGGAGAAATGAAAAAGTTGACCAAATACTATAATAAATGATCAATACATGTTTATACTACTTTTTTGTGTCAAAACAACATATAGAAGGCTTGAGCCATCACAAGGATGATGCACAGCACTCACAACCCAGGAGGAATGACAAAACTAACCAAATACAATAATATGTGAATAATACATGTTTAAGCCATTTTTTTATATCAAAATAGACAAGTACAACACAATGATCTTGTCTTTTATGCTGCCCACTGCTAACAGGTGTGAAGTAAAGAAAAAAAATCTTCTATTTCCTTAAAAGAGAGCATCTTAGTCAAACATCTAGATTAAAATGCATGTTTATTTTTAAAATAATAACACATGTTGTGTCAACTTTTACATATACATTCATTTTATGACAAGATGTTTTCTTTTCAAATAGACAAGTGTATCATAGAAAGCTATCTATTCCCAGGTCAGCTTTGCTTGTATATTTTATCAGCAATACAGAGACTAAACTATAGAGACAGTCTTCAGATATATAAATACACACGTTGTTCTTCCCTCTGCCCACTCCCTCCCCACATTTAATTGTTATTAGGAAAGAAAACAATTATAACTGCAGTGGTGGTGTGGCGGTAGCGTTGTCGCCTCACAGTAAGACGTTGTTCTGTTCGATTCTCGGCTAAAGCGTCTTCTGTGTGGAGACATGCGTGAATGGGCGTACCTTCGTTGAAGGCTGTGCGTCAGAGCTGGCAACTCGGCATGTAAAAATCTACTGCCAATCATTAGCGGACCAGAGTTCCGCTGTGGTGACCCCAAACCGGGAAAAGCCGAAAGACACAACAAGAAAAGAAAACAATTACAGTTAAGATAACAAAAGGGGAATGAATTAGGGAGGCAGATCTAAATTAATGAAATAAGAAAGAATGTAGAGGGAGAAGGAGGACAGAAAGCAAGGAGCACAAGAAGAAGAGAAGAAATGAACAAAAGAAAGTAAAAAATATATATATTATTTACCTTTTTTACAACCCTCAGGATTTAATGCAGAGAAGCAATATAATCAAACCCCGGGATTCATGAAGCTCAGCGCAAGGATGGCGTTAGCCTTGCGCCGACCGTGCGGCATAGAGATGGCGCAGCAGTGCCACATGCGTATTAATGATGGTGCGCTGCCGCAACAGCCACGTGCATAGGAAACATGCGCGAGTGCAGGGGGTGTGTCTAAGCACTGCATGGAGGCGTGAACATGTCAGCTGCAGACGCCCAACCTAAAATGCTGACTAGTACAGCCCGCCTCTAATAATAATCACTCCTATCAGTGTCTGTGGATATTGCAATGTATGCAAAGCATACAAGACAGTTCTGTGAACACCAAAATAGAAAGTAAACATAAAGGCACGTAGCTGAATATTGAGTCCCCGTCCCACGAACAAATGACATTTAAAACCCCGTGCCCGTATTCCATTGTAGTGTTGATTGTTATACCAAGTGGAAGCAAAATGCAGCATGTTAGCGCGATGCCACCCTATGCTAAGCATAGCCCAATGATTAGGGTTACCACCCGTCCCACTTTGTGAGGGACAGTCCCTCTCTGGGCAGCTGTGTCCTCACCAGCAATATTAAAATGTTAAATGTCCTGCGATCATAGGACAAAAGTATGTCCCATATTTTATGTAATAGTTCCATAACATACGTATGTCTGTATGTAGAATACCTAAATGTTACAGGAAACAGAATAAGCAAGTAAACTGCTACAACAATAAGTCTGCATTCAGGCATTAAACTAAAGTACTATCCTTTGTACTGGCCGTGGGTATGTGTTGGCCTGTAAATTCTGATGTGTGTCCTGAAAATGTCCCACATCGGTCATTTGAAAAGGTGGTAACCCTACCAATGTTCAGAGCATTCACCCAATATCTGCCCATTCACAGTCCAAGTCATCCTTGTCTGGACGGCCCAAAGATGAACGGGTATTACCTGGGTCTACCTACCATGTCATGAAAGATAAGTATTTGCTCGTACCTATGTGCATGACGTACAGCATGTGGAAGATCAAAAATGCTACAGTAGTCCCCACAACCATATTTGCACCAGAGATATGTAGTGTATGCAATTTGTTCGGTCATCTGTGCCATGGGCTGTGAACCAGAGAAGGGACATATGTTTAGTGTGGAATATGGGAGTGGGGGGTGACAGATAATTTAATAATTTGCCAAGTGTATACTGGGTAGGATGCACGATAGGTGAACTGGAGGTGTATGGAGCAGTGGGTGAATCAGAAAGAAAACCAAAGAGCAAACATATACATCCGCAATACAACCTGACAGGCCATACTGTAGAACACAATCCCACAAACGTATGAACATTAATAAGGGCGATACACATGTAGAGAAACGTTAACAGCTCACACCCACATAATGGTGTGGCCTGAACACAGCCATCCAACCCCAACACACCTGGATACATAATTGAATACCCATCATCCCCTCCACTGCACACTACCCACCCCCCTCCTGAATGTCCACCAATACCACCCATACTCGGGCTGCTAGCTTGACTCAGCCATATCTGCCCATAGTGACCCCTACTCATATTTACTAGGCTGTCTCACCCTAGGCAGTTCCAGGATTGCAAACTATTTATCCCTTGCATGTATAACCCTACCTCATTTTCATAAATCCAAAGGAATCGAGGTTATTGGTCTGTAAAATTCTTGGATATCTCATGGGATAAGTATCTGTTCCAAAGAATAGACTTGGTGGCACGACATGATGTCCAGTTCCGTAAACATCTAGACACATGTGGTATGAGCAGTAGTTGTCCCCAACCCTGCTCAGCCTCCAGCCGGTCCTGCAGAGCCTACAACCCGGGAGTAAACACCTGACCATGATGCATGTCTCCCCATGGGAATATATACCTTACACATGTTCACCTGAAGCATCCCCATAGCCATCTTCCAAATAGTACATGTTCACGAATTGTATACCCCATCCAGGTTCATCGTCATAATGATGCACACAACCCCTGTATACAAACGGTACAGGTACCTCCCATATGCGGTCGTTCATATACATGGCCATGTATAACTCCAGATATGTAGTCATATCTATAAATGTACATAGGTATATTCTCATGGCCACACATCACACATACATGCATATAGGTAGTTGTCACGTATGTGTCCAATCCATAAACATGTATACTTTCAAATGTATACATATGCGTTGCAGAAACATATGCATAGTAACATGTAGACTACCCGACTGTCACATTTGTCGCCAGTACTGTGGAATGGCAGTAGTAGAGTCATATACCCCATTTACCGTTCATAGAGGATGTATCACAGATGGTTTAGTTTTAAAACCAGTGACTATGGTGTACCTGTTCTTGGGTCCAAGCCATGCAAGGGCTAATTTTATATGATGGTCACAGCAGCGGCAGTTAGCTATAGAGTGATTAAGGTGCTTTAAAGCAGATGTAAGTAGGGTTACCACCTGTCCCACTTTGTGAGGGATGGTCCCTCTTTGGGCAGTTGTGTCCTGACCAAAGATATTACAAATGGCAAATATCCTGGGAATGTAGGACATAATTATGTCCCATATTACATGTAATAGTTGCATAAAATAGTTATTTCTGTATGTACAATACCTACATGTGACAAGAAATAGAATAAGCAGTTAAACTGCTACAAGAATAAGCTCTCATTTAGGCAAATACATAATGTTCTATCATTTGTACTGATCGTGGATATGTAAACCAATAAAAAGGTGGTGCAATAGTGCTCAGAATTCACAAATAAACCAAGAAAAAAGCACTATTGTTGCGAGTCCCGAAACCACAGTTTATTGACACAAAAATCCACAGAAATTAAGCGCTTTCGTCAATCCAGTTGACTCCATCAGAATAACAATGAGATACACCACGAGCTGAAGGGAATTGGCAGCTGCTAAACATTTAATTGAATAATTTATTAACATATCTAATTAATTCCATTCAACATCCACCATAAAATGTCATAAGTATCAACTAAATAACATACTTATACACAAGTAGACAAATATATAAACAATACATTTTTAAAAATACATTTTTAAAAAAACAAATGAGAGACTTCATATTAAATTAATCAAAATTCATGTCAAATAAGTGACCATTTTAAAAAAATACTTATAATAATCTAAAAAGTGGATGCTTACTAAAAAAATGTTTTAAGAAATGTATTTAAAAATATGCATTTAAAAAAATGTGAAATCAACTGCAATTTATATACAAAAATAGTAATGTGCAAGAACAATAATAAAAATGCATTACATCACAGAATAAAAACTAGTAATCCACTTGGACCTGTTTACAATTTAGCAGCCCTCATTCTCAAAATAGGGGCAATAGAAATGTGTTCATTAAGCCCAGGTAATGTATTGGCTTCTAAAAATAATTGCCAATATACCTCTCTTACTTCTATCCTATTCTCCCATGGGCCTCCCCTGGAATTCTGATGTACTGTGGTTATTTCGGCACCTCCAACTGGTACCTTTTTGTGACTGTTTTTTTTTTTATAATATATAACTAGTTTTATATATATATATATATATATATATATATATATGAAGAATGAACATGGTCACAATATAGCAGTCATAATATCAAGTTGGCCAGAGAGGACCACACCTCTGCATCCCCAACCACAGGTAGGATGCTAAACATGGAACTAACTATGCCCATGTGCTACGTCTGACCTTCAAACAGGTACAGGGCATTTCCAGTCAACATTTGGACAAGCCAAAAATCGGAAGACTAATTGAACACCCTGTCCATGATATGAACGTATGTCCCAGGACTATAAGCTTGGGACTTCTGAATATACATGGAGTGAGCCAACATACAGGATGTGTCTAAAGCAGTAGGGAATGGCGCATGTGTAGTAGTGTGGTTTTCCCAACAGGAAAATGTATGCCTGCAGTGTTAGTGAAGCATTGAGGTGTATGTTCGGGTAACTATGAACCATGGGTATACATGTAAATGAAGCAAAACACCAATAGTGTAGTGGTTAGAGTATCCGACTATCAAGCAGACATTGCGGTTCAACTGCAGCACACACCCATTTACGATGCGTAATCCGTATACGAGCATATCTTGCTAATTTTATGCTGTATAATGATATACCGGCAATTAAATGTGAACTGGGGTGACGTATCACAGTAAGAATGTAGACGGATTATGCGTGATGTGAATCGGCGGTGAAACGGATAACCACAGCTGAGAAGTGTTGTACACATCCTTTGTGCAACGGCCCTTCTCCCGCACAGCAACACAATATACCATGTCGGCCAGGCCCGACGCCAGGACCCTACACATCACAATCAATGTGATTTACCAGTAAGCCACGGCAGTTATACCTAACGTTGATGTTATCACAAATATAGCAGACAGCACAGTCATCCAACAGTATGATCAAAGTAATTAAATCATATAGATGTGTATGTATGCATACTTACACACACACACACACACATATATATATATATATATATATATATATATATATATATATATATATATATATATATATATATACATATAGGGTAACCACCTGCCCCACCTTGTGAGGGACAGTCCCTCTTTGGCCAGTTGAATCCTGCACACTTAGTGTCACCTCACAGATGTCCTGAGATTTAATGATGGAAATATGTCCTATATTATTTATGTCATAGTAGCATAAAACTGTTATTCTGCATCTGAAACACCTAAATGTCA